>NC_051228.1:802500-895000 GCF_015220715.1 Pygocentrus nattereri
GAAACCCCCACCCCCAAGGGCAAATCAGATTACCGCTCCAAAAGTATTCGGACAGCTCGTCTGCAGAGTGAGATCAGCTACTGTAAGGTCACCCAGCACTGACAGCCTGCCTGACCTCCACTGGACAGCACTGACCAACAGAGCAGAGCAGCCTGAGGACACATGACCCTAAGGTCTCCATGCCCAATGCCCAGCGTGGGCTAGAGGGGTATAAAGCCCCCCAGCACTGGGCTGTGGAGCAGTGGAACTGGGTTCTCTGGAGTGATGGAGGTCCATCCAGTACCTATAGGGATGAGCTGGGGTGACCAGAGCTGACCACCCAAGATCAGTACCTGACCTCACTAATGCTCCATCAAATCCTCACAGCAATGTTCAACATCTAGTGTAGAGAGACAGGATGGACAGAGAGGCACATAAATGGGTAGAACTAAAGGGTTCTGTATAGAACTATTTCATGCATAAATGGTGAGTTCCTTATATTGATGCACAATGTGCTGTATGCGGTTCCACGTAGAACCTTTTTTAAGGGTTCTATATAGCACCAAAAAAAGGTTCTTTTATTGTTTCAAGCTCGACATTGTAACAGCAGCAGAACTCTGTTGGGTGCTTTATTTCTATTGATTTCTCCATGAAAAGAACCATTTCAGCATGAAACTTTTCTGCATATAGAACTCAAGGTTCTAAAAAGAGTCACCGCAATTACTCAAGAACCCTTGGAGAGCCAGTTTTGTGGACAGATCGTAGATAGATTGTGGCGTGTTTATGAAGAGATGGACAGACAGCTTCCCAGCCGGCTTTCCCGTTCCACCTTAAATAGAGATTAAAGGGGAAGTCCACCACTTTTTTGGAATTCCCCCATAACTCAGTGTGCGAGTTAATCAGAGCGGTCCGGACGTCTTTACAGTGGCGGTGATGGGAACCAGGCGTCGCCATGACTACAACACAGATATAGACACTTCATTTACCATCCAGAACCACCAGAGAACCTACACGAGTCTTCTGAGCTTATATGGAATGCTGATGATGGAAAACAGTGGAAAATCTGGAATACTGAGTTTTCTTTGGGGACTATTTTGCCACACAGCGCCCTGCATGTCTCCCTCCACCATGAATGGAGTTGAAGTTCTCTAAACTCTCATAAAACAGCGTCTCAGTCATCAGGCAGTGAATTCAGAACCAGCTCATGTAGGAACTTTCTGTAGGAGCTTTTAGAGGGACGTCTGGTTCCCATCACCACCACTGTGAGGAGCTTTTAGAGGGACGTCTGGTTCCCATCACCACCACTGTGAGCGGCTCTGACTCGGTACGTTTATATAGAACAGATGATCTACCGACTCTGTTTACATCTCAACTACTTAATCATGCATACATTGTGAAAAGGGGCTGCCGTTTTAAGGTGGACCGGAGAATTCGCCGAGGCAGGAACCCTCGTCCCCGGCCAGAGGTTGTCAGGCTGCTACCTGTGCGTGTTTCACTCACCTGTGCCGAGGTGGACAGGCACCTGGCGAGGCTGCCCGCGGGTCTGGCGATTCTGGAGAACATGGTTCTTCGCTTTTTGGGTTCTTTTAGCGGTGAAGTGCGTGTCTGCGTGCGCGCGCTCCCCGTCTGTGACTCCAACGTCCTCTACCGAGAGACTGCGCGGCGGCGACACCTAACCCTATTACCGCGGGACCTCGCCTCTGATTGGTGGATGCGTGAAAACGGCGGCTTCTGATTGGACGAGAGAGCCGTCGCTCACATTTTCCTGCGCGTCATCGCGCCGCACTCATCCGGGTCGTACGCGATTGGCCGGCTGTCAAAACGTCACCTGAACGTCACCTAAACGTCATTTGTAGTAAGTAATACTAAAAAGTACATTAAAAGTACATTAAAAGTATATTAAAAGTATGTGGACACCTGAGCACCGCACTTATAAGAGCTTGTTGGACGTCCCATTTCAAAACAGTGGTGTTAATATGGAGTCGCCCCCCCCCTTTGCTGCTCTAACAGCCAGGACCTCCACATTATTTCTCCTTTTCACCCCGACCCCTTGTTTTGGAGCGCTGCCCCTTGTTCCTGAGCTACAGTGCAGTGGTTGAGATCTTCCTCTGAAATGAGACCCTCTAATAAAAGAGCATCACTTCATTAACAGCTACTAGCGCCGCTCTGTAGGCGACCCTGCCCGTCTGCAGGGACAGCAGAGGAGGGGAAAGTTCAGCTCCTCACTGCTGGGCTTTAGTTACATTTAGGGGTCATACGCCTTCAAAGAGGGGGGCAGTTATTTATTATCACCCCCCCTAATTCTTCAGTGATGTGAAGCTGAAGTCAGAGATTCTCCAGATTCTCGCTGGAATTTTCTAATCCCAGCAGTTCTGATGACTGAGGCGCCAGACTGTAACTGCTGCTCCATTTAAGGTGGAACGGGAAAGTCAGCTAAAGAGACGTTAGCATGCTGTTAGTGATTTTAATGCTTGTTATGAAGAAAAACAACCAAAATAAACAGAAACCACATTAAACTAATATAATATGACGGTTATTGTCATTTTTTAAACAGAGTAAATTCCCAGGTTTGTGGGTTTCTCTGGTCTCTTGTTCTCCGTCTCACCGTTTCTCTGTTTTTCTCGTATCTCTCTGTTTGGAGTCTCTGAAAAACCATGGGTCATGTAGCCCCAACACTGCACCCCACCCCCCTATCTCAACAGGAATCGGGACCCCCACCCCTAGACGTGAACACGCAGAACGGAGGGCCGAGGGCTCAGTGGTAGGGCGAGGGGTGAAATGGGACCGGGCCTGTTCTGGGGAGTAAAATGATCTCACTCTATGGACAGATAGTTTTGCTGGTTTTAAGCACAGTGTTACTGTCGCCTCACACTGGTCTAGAACCCAGGTACTGTTACTGGAGCTTTCATTTGCATTAGCAGTTTTACAGTGAGGCAGCCGATCTGTAACTACAGCAACGCTCCAATTACCTGCCCCTCATATGAAGTCCTTTATAGACATTACACACTTAATAATCTGATAGCTGCAGTAAATCAGATTGTGTCAGTAACTGGTTCAGTGTGTTTACACTTAATAATCTGATAACTGCAGTAAATCAGATTGTGTCAGTAACTGGTTCAGTGTGTTTACACTTAATAATCTGATAACTGCAGTAAATCAGATTGTGTCAGTAACTGGTTCAGTGTGTTTACACTTAATAATCTGATAACTGCAGTAAATCAGAATGTGTCAGTAACTGGTTCAGTGTGTTTACACTTAATAATCTGATAACTGCAGTAAATCAGATTGTGTCAGTAACTGGTTCAGTGTGTTTACACTTAATAATCTGATAACTGCAGTAAATCAGACTGTGTCAGTAACTGGTTCAGTGTGTTTACACTTAATAATCTGATAACTGCAGTAAATCAGACTGTGTCAGTAACTGGTTCAGTGTGTTTACACTTAATAATCTGATAACTGCAGTAAATCAGATTGTGTCAGTAACTGGTTCAGTGTGTTTACACTTAATAATCTGATAACTGCAGAAAATCAGACTGTGTCAGTAACTGGTTCAGTGTGTTTACACTTAATAATCTGATAACTGCAGAAAATCAGATTGTGTCAGTAACTGGTTCAGTGTGTTTACACTTAATAATCTGATAACTGCAGAAAATCAGACTGTGTCATTAACTGGTTCAGTGTGTTTACACTTAATAATCTGTTAACTGCAGTAAATCAGATTGTGTCAGTAACTGGTTCAGCGTGTTTACACTTAATAATCTGATAACTGCAGAAAATCAGATTGTGTCAGTAACTGGTTCAGCGTGTTTACACTTAATAATCTGATAACTGCAGTAAATCAGACTGTGTCAGTAACTGGTTCAGTGTGTTTACACTTAATAATCTGATAACTGCAGAAAATCAGATTGTGTCAGTAACTGGTTCAGTGTGTTTACACTTAATAATCTGATAACTGCAGTAAATCAGATTGTGTCAGTAACTGGTTCAGCGTGTTTACATTTAATAATCTGATAACTGCAGAAAATCAGATTGTGTCAGTAACTGGTTCAGCGTGTTTACACTTAATAATCTGACAACTGCAGTAAATCAGACTGTGTCAGTAACTGGTTCAGTGTGTTTACACTTAATAATCTGATAACTGCAGTAAATCAGATTGTGTCAGTAACTGGTTCAGCGTGTTTACACTTAATAATCTGATAACTGCAGAAAATCAGATTGTGTCAGTAACTGGTTCAGCGTGTTTACACTTAATAATCTGATAACTGCAGTAAATCAGACTGTGTCAGTAACTGGTTCAGTGTGTTTACACTTAATAATCTGATAACTGCAGTAAATCAGATTGTGTCAGTAACTGGTTCAGCGTGTTTACACTTAATAATCTGATAACTGCAGAAAATCAGACTGTGTCAGTAACTGGTTCAGTGTGTTTACACTTAATAATCTGATAACTGCAGAAAATCAGATTGGGTCAGTAACTGGTTCAGTGTGTTTACACGTAATAATCTGATAACTGCAGTAAATCAGACTGTGTCAGTAACTGGTTCAGTGTGTTTACACTTAATAATCTGATAACTGCAGAAAATCAGAATGTGTCAGTAACTGGTTCAGCGTGTTTACACTTAATAATCTGATAACTGCAGAAAATCAGACTGTGTCAGTAACTGGTTCAGTGTGTTTACACTTAATAATCTGATAACTGCAGAAAATCAGAATGTGTCAGTAACTGGTTCAGCGTGTTTACACTTAATAATCTGATAACTGCAGAAAATCAGATTGTGTCAGTAACTGGTTCAGTGTGTTTACACTTAATAATCTGATAACTGCAGTAAATCAGACTGTGTCAGTAACTGGTTCAGTGTGTTTACACTTAATAATCTGATAACTGCAGAAAATCAGATTGTGTCAGTAACTGGTTCAATGTGTTTACACTTAATAATCTGATAACTGCAGAAAATCAGATTGTGTCAGTAACTGGTTCAGTGTGTTTACACTTAATAATCTGATAACTGCAGAAGATCAGATTGTGTCAGTAACTGGTTCAGTGTGTTTACACTTAATAATCTGTTAACTGCAGTAAATCAGACTGTGTCAGTAACTGGTTCAGTGTGTTTACACTTAATAATCTGATAACTGCAGAAAATCAGATTGTGGCAGTAACTGGTTCAGTGTGTTTACACTTAATAATCTGATAACTGCAGTAAATCAGAATGTGTCAGTAACTGGTTCAGTGTGTTTACACTTAATAATCTGATAACTGCAGAAAATCAGAATGTGTCAGTAACTGGTTCAGTGTGTTTACACTTAATAATCTGATAACTACAGAAAATCAGATTGTGTCAGTAACTGGTTCAGTGTGTTTACACTTAATAATCTGATAACTGCAGAAAATCAGACTGTGTCAGTAACTGGTTCAGTGTGTTTACACTTAATAATCTGATAACTGCAGAAAATCAGATTGGGTCAGTAACTGGTTCAGTGTGTTTACACTTAATAATCTGATAACTGCAGTAAATCAGACTGTGTCAGTAACTGGTTCAGTGTGTTTACACTTAATAATCTGATAACTGCAGAAAATCAGATTGTGTCAGTAACTTGTTCAGTGTGTTTACACTTAATAATCTGATAACTACAGAAAATCAGATTGTGTCAGTAACTGGTTCAGTGTGTTTACACTTAATAATCTGATAACTGCAGTAAATCAGACTGTGTCAGTAACTGGTTCAGTGTGTTTACACTTAATAATCTGATAACTGCAGAAAATCAGATTGTGTCAGTAACTGGTTCAGTGTGTTTACACTTAATAATCTGATAACTGCAGTAAATCAGACTGTGTCAGTAACTGGTTCAGTGTGTTTACACTTAATAATCTGATAACTACAGAAAATCAGATTGTGTCAGTAACTGGTTCAGTGTGTTTACACTTAATAATCTGATAACTGCAGTAAATCAGACTGTGTCAGTAACTGGTTCAGTGTGTTTACACTTAATAATCTGATAACTGCAGTAAATCAGATTGTGTCAGTAACTGGTTCAGCGTGTTTACACTTAATAATCTGATAACTGCAGAAAATCAGACTGTGTCAGTAACTGGTTCAGTGTGTTTACACTTAATAATCTGATAACTGCAGAAAATCAGACTGTGTCAGTAACTGGTTCAGTGTGTTTACACTTAATAATCTGATAACTGCAGAAAATCAGACTGTGTCAGTAACTGGTTCAGTGTGTTTACACTTAATAATCTGATAACTGCAGAAGATCAGATTGTGTCAGTAACTGGTTCAGTGTGTTTACACTTAATAATCTGTTAACTGCAGTAAATCAGACTGTGTCAGTAACTGGTTCAGTGTGTTTACACTTAATAATCTGATAACTGCAGAAAATCAGATTGTGGCAGTAACTGGTTCAGTGTGTTTACACTTAATAATCTGATAACTGCAGAAAATCAGATTGTGTCAGTAACTGGTTCAGTGTGTTTACACTTAATAATCTGATAACTGCAGTAAATCAGATTGTGTCAGTAACTGGTTCAGCGTGTTTACATTTAATAATCTGATAACTGCAGAAAATCAGATTGTGTCAGTAACTGGTTCAGCGTGTTTACACTTAATAATCTGACAACTGCAGTAAATCAGACTGTGTCAGTAACTGGTTCAGTGTGTTTACACTTAATAATCTGATAACTGCAGTAAATCAGATTGTGTCAGTAACTGGTTCAGCGTGTTTACACTTAATAATCTGATAACTGCAGAAAATCAGATTGTGTCAGTAACTGGTTCAGCGTGTTTACACTTAATAATCTGATAACTGCAGTAAATCAGACTGTGTCAGTAACTGGTTCAGTGTGTTTACACTTAATAATCTGATAACTGCAGTAAATCAGATTGTGTCAGTAACTGGTTCAGCGTGTTTACACTTAATAATCTGATAACTGCAGAAAATCAGACTGTGTCAGTAACTGGTTCAGTGTGTTTACACTTAATAATCTGATAACTGCAGAAAATCAGATTGGGTCAGTAACTGGTTCAGTGTGTTTACACGTAATAATCTGATAACTGCAGTAAATCAGACTGTGTCAGTAACTGGTTCAGTGTGTTTACACTTAATAATCTGATAACTGCAGAAAATCAGAATGTGTCAGTAACTGGTTCAGCGTGTTTACACTTAATAATCTGATAACTGCAGAAAATCAGACTGTGTCAGTAACTGGTTCAGTGTGTTTACACTTAATAATCTGATAACTGCAGAAAATCAGAATGTGTCAGTAACTGGTTCAGCGTGTTTACACTTAATAATCTGATAACTGCAGAAAATCAGATTGTGTCAGTAACTGGTTCAGTGTGTTTACACTTAATAATCTGATAACTGCAGTAAATCAGACTGTGTCAGTAACTGGTTCAGTGTGTTTACACTTAATAATCTGATAACTGCAGAAAATCAGATTGTGTCAGTAACTGGTTCAATGTGTTTACACTTAATAATCTGATAACTGCAGAAAATCAGATTGTGTCAGTAACTGGTTCAGTGTGTTTACACTTAATAATCTGATAACTGCAGAAGATCAGATTGTGTCAGTAACTGGTTCAGTGTGTTTACACTTAATAATCTGTTAACTGCAGTAAATCAGACTGTGTCAGTAACTGGTTCAGTGTGTTTACACTTAATAATCTGATAACTGCAGAAAATCAGATTGTGGCAGTAACTGGTTCAGTGTGTTTACACTTAATAATCTGATAACTGCAGTAAATCAGAATGTGTCAGTAACTGGTTCAGTGTGTTTACACTTAATAATCTGATAACTGCAGAAAATCAGAATGTGTCAGTAACTGGTTCAGTGTGTTTACACTTAATAATCTGATAACTACAGAAAATCAGATTGTGTCAGTAACTGGTTCAGTGTGTTTACACTTAATAATCTGATAACTGCAGAAAATCAGACTGTGTCAGTAACTGGTTCAGTGTGTTTACACTTAATAATCTGATAACTGCAGAAAATCAGATTGGGTCAGTAACTGGTTCAGTGTGTTTACACTTAATAATCTGATAACTGCAGTAAATCAGACTGTGTCAGTAACTGGTTCAGTGTGTTTACACTTAATAATCTGATAACTGCAGAAAATCAGATTGTGTCAGTAACTTGTTCAGTGTGTTTACACTTAATAATCTGATAACTACAGAAAATCAGATTGTGTCAGTAACTGGTTCAGTGTGTTTACACTTAATAATCTGATAACTGCAGTAAATCAGACTGTGTCAGTAACTGGTTCAGTGTGTTTACACTTAATAATCTGATAACTGCAGAAAATCAGATTGTGTCAGTAACTGGTTCAGTGTGTTTACACTTAATAATCTGATAACTGCAGTAAATCAGACTGTGTCAGTAACTGGTTCAGTGTGTTTACACTTAATAATCTGATAACTACAGAAAATCAGATTGTGTCAGTAACTGGTTCAGTGTGTTTACACTTAATAATCTGATAACTGCAGTAAATCAGACTGTGTCAGTAACTGGTTCAGTGTGTTTACACTTAATAATCTGATAACTGCAGTAAATCAGATTGTGTCAGTAACTGGTTCAGCGTGTTTACACTTAATAATCTGATAACTGCAGAAAATCAGACTGTGTCAGTAACTGGTTCAGTGTGTTTACACTTAATAATCTGATAACTGCAGAAAATCAGACTGTGTCAGTAACTGGTTCAGTGTGTTTACACTTAATAATCTGATAACTGCAGAAAATCAGACTGTGTCAGTAACTGGTTCAGTGTGTTTACACTTAATAATCTGATAACTGCAGAAGATCAGATTGTGTCAGTAACTGGTTCAGTGTGTTTACACTTAATAATCTGTTAACTGCAGTAAATCAGACTGTGTCAGTAACTGGTTCAGTGTGTTTACACTTAATAATCTGATAACTGCAGAAAATCAGATTGTGGCAGTAACTGGTTCAGTGTGTTTACACTTAATAATCTGATAACTACAGAAAATCAGATTGTGTCAGTAACTGGTTCAGTGTGTTTACACTTAATAATCTGATAACTGCAGAAAATCAGACTGTGTCAGTAACTGGTTCAGTGTGTTTACACTTAATAATCTGATAACTGCAGAAAATCAGAATGTGTCAGTAACTGGTTCAGTGTGTTTACACTTAATAATCTGATAACTACAGAAAATCAGATTGTGTCAGTAACTGGTTCAGTGTGTTTACACTTAATAATCTGATAACTACAGAAAATCAGACTGTGTCAGTAACTGGTTCAGTGTGTTTACACTTAATAATCTGATAACTGCAGAAAATCAGACTGTGTCAGTAACTGGTTCAAGATTGTGTCTTACAAAGTTGTGGCCACACATTAGGATCTTGTTCCCACACTTTACTAAGTCGTGGGCATGACTTAATCATCTTATTCCCACGCCTTACTAAATCGTGGCCCCGCATTAGGATATCGTTCCCACACTTTACTAAGTCGTGGCCCCGCGTTATTTTTATTTATACAGGACGTCACCAGCGGGCTCTGCAATAAGAGGTTTAGCCTAATCGATTAATAAACGCCTTTAAAAGTGATCGATCGGGAATGTTTGAATTTCCTGTCCAATCGATTCTCTGCTGCGTGTTTTCATCCAACCAACACTCACAACGCCATTTTATGACCTCCCGCCCGCTTTCTCCCTCAGCCCGCACTGTCCAATCAGCGTCCAGCGTCCGTGACAGCCAGCCAATCAGAGGCGCCTCTCCGCCCCGCGCCGACTCCGTATTGGCGGGCCGCGGCAGGAATGTAAACTATTCAACATGGAGACGGCAGTGGAGAAGCTGGAGGCGCTGGTAAGCCGCTTCACCCCGAAGCTTTCACCGCATCTGTTTACCCACAGAATCACCCGGCCTGCCGGCCAGCGGCTCAGGGGTCGGGGGACGTGGCGACGAGGCGCTTCGGGCGACTGTAAAGCGGTCAAATGTGGGCTTTTTCGCGCTTCTCCCTTTCCTTCTCAGCGGTGGCAGCGCTAGCCGCCAGCTTCTCGCTCGAATCGTCCCGGTCCACCTTAAACGGTAGAGCAGTTGCAGCGGGGTGCCCGAGGCGCCCTAATGAAACTGCTGCACCATTTAAGGTGGACCGGGACGATTCGAGGGAGAAGTGGCGAATACGAAGCCTCGTCTAGGCGAGCCTGACTGAGCAGAGGGAAAATGAGGGAAAGAGGAGGCAGCTCGCTAAATAACGCCTTTATTAGGGACTCGGGGTCATTCGCGATGCCCGGCGGGGTTCCTCACAGCGCTGCCGCGGACAAAGCGCCTCGGAAAAGCCGATAAAGCGCCCATTTCGCTGGTTTTCGCGCCGAGCGGCGGAGACGACGAACGAGCCGCGGCAGCGTTACGAGCGAAGCGCGTTCACGGCGTCGAGGCCCCGAAGCGCGTCCACGAGAAATGGACATTCAACAGGAGCGCGAAATCCTGACAAATCATTAAAAACAACGGAATTCCTCACAATATTCCAAATGTGCGGGATCAGCAGGTCGTCATCGTCATTCCCGATCTTTCCGACATAGATTCTGCTCTGCTCCTGCCTTAAAACATGCACATGTTCTAGATAACCGGTTTAAATCTCACTTAGAACACCTTCATCCTCCTCCTCATCGTAGGTCACTAGAGCCTCAGGTGTGCACATGTTCTAGATAACCGGTTAAAATCTCATTTAGAACACATTCATCTCCCTCTTCATCGTAATTTAGTTCACTACAGCCTCAGGTGTGCACATGTTCTAGATAACCGGTTAAAACCTCATTTAGAACACATTAATCTCCCTCTTCATCGTAATTTAGTTCACTACAGCCTCAAATGTGCACATGTTCTAGATAACATAACATAGGTTTAACATAACATTTAACATAGGTTTAAATCTCATTTAGAACACATGAATCTCCCTCTTCGTCATAGTTTAGTTCAGTAGAGCCTCAGGCGTGCACATGTTCTAGATAACCGGTTTAAATCTCATTTAGAACACAGACGTCCTACGTTGTTCGGTTTAGTTCGCGACACTCTTAAAGCAGACGGTTCCTCCAGGGTTTTAACTGATCTAGTGCTGAATGTTGAGTGAAGATCATCGTGTTGACGGGTTTTGATGGTGTTTTTGGATATCTAGCACCACTGGCTCTGTTCTCTCTGAGCAGTAAACACTGCGACATATCGTGCGGCGTGAAAATCTGCTGAAGTATTGCGATATTAGAATAGCAGGTTCCGCTGTATATGATCCGGTTTAGTTCACTAGAGCCGGAGACGTGCCCGCGCTGAGACGCGTTGAGTGTCGTGGTGTAGTATAGTGTCGTGGTCTAGTGTAGTATTGTGGTATCGTGTCGAGGTCTAGTACCGTGGTATCGTGTCGTGGTATAATGTAGTATCGTGGTATCGTGTCGTGGTATATAGTGTCGTGGTGTAGTATCATGGTATAGTGTTGTGGTATAGTATAGTATCGTGGTATCATGTTGTGGTATAGTGTAGTGTCGTGGTGTAATATCATGGTATAGTGTTGTGGTATAGTATAGTATCGTGGTATCGTGTCGTAGTGTAGTATCATGGTATAGTATAGTGGCGTGTTATAGTATAGTATCGTGGTGTTGTGCTATAGTATAGTGTCGTGGTGTAGTATCATGGTATACTATAGTGTTGTGGTGTAGTATTGTGGTATAGTATAGTGTCGTGGTGTAGTATAGTGTCGTGGTGTAGTATCGTGGTATAGTATAGTATCGTGGTGTAGTATAGTGTCGTGGTGTAGTATCGTGGTATAGTATAGTGTCGTGGTGTAGTATCGTGGTATAGTATAGTGTTGTGGTGTAGTATCGTGGTATAGTATAGTATCGTGGTGTAGTATAGTGTTGTGGTGTAGTATCGTGGTATAGTATAGTGTCGTGGTGTAGTATAGTGTCGTGGTGTAGTATCGTGGTATAGTATAGTGGTGTAGTATAGTGTCGTGGTGTAGTATCGTGGTATAGTATAGTGTCGTGGTGTAGTATCGTGGTATAGTATAGTGTTGTGGTGTAGTATCGTGGTATAGTATAGTGTCGTGGTGTAGTATAGTGTCGTGGTGTAGTATCGTGGTATAGTATAGTGTCGTGGTGTAGTATCGTGGTATAGTATAGTGTCGTGGTGTAGTATCGTGGTATAGTATAGTGTCGTGGTGTAGTATCGTGGTGTAGTATAGTGTTGTGGTGTAGTGTCGTGGTATAGTATAGTGTCGTGGTGTAGTATAGTGTCGTGGTGTAGTATCGTGGTATAGTATAGTATAGTGGTGTAGTATAGTGTCGTGGTGTAGTATCGTGGTATAGTATAGTGTTGTGGTGTAGTATCGTGGTATAATATAGTGTCGTGGTGTAGTATCGTGGTGTAGTATAGTGTCGTGGTGTAGTATCGTGGTGTAGTATAGTGTCGTGGTGTAGTATCGTGGTGTAGTATAGTGTAGTATCGTGGTATAGTATAGTGTTGTGGTGTAGTATTGTGTAGTATAGTGTCGTGGTGTAGTATCGTGGTATAGTATAGTGTCGTGGTGTAGTATCGCGGTGTAGTATAGTGTCATGAAGTATCATGGTATAGTATAGTGTCGTGGTGTAGTATCGTGGTGTAGTATAGTGTTGTGGTGTAGTATCGTGGTATAGTGTCGTGGTATCGTGTCATGGTGTAGTGTCGTATCGTGTCATGGTGTAGTGTCGTGGTATCGTGTCATGGTGTAGTGTCGTGGCATAGTATAGTGTCATGGTGTAGTGTCGTGGTGTAGTATCATGGTATAGTATTGTGTCGTGGTGTAGTGTCGTAGTGTAGTGTCGTGGTATAGTATAGTGTCGCAGTGTTGTGGTGTATTGTAGTGTCGTGGTATAGTATAGTGTTGTGGTATCGTGTCATGGTGTAGTGTCGTGGTGTAGTATTGTGGTATAGTATAGTATCATGGTATAGTGTAGTGTAGTATCATGGTATAGTATGTCGTGGTGTAGTATCATGGTATAGTATTGTGTCGTGGTGTAGTATCATGGTATAGTATAGTGTCGTGGTGTAGTGTAGTGTCGTGGTGTAGTGTAGTGTCGTGGTATAGTATAGTGTCGCAGTGTTGTGGTGTATTGTAGTGTCGTGGTATAGTATAGTGTCGTGGTATCGTGTCATGGTATAGTTTTGTGTCGTGGTGTAGTATCATGGTATAGTATTGTGTCGTGGTGTAGTATCGTGGTATAGTATAGTGTCGTGGTGTAGTATCGTGGTATAGTATAGTGTTGTGGTATAGTTTCGTGGTATAGTGTAGTGTCGCCGTGGTATAGTGTCATGGTATAGTGTAGTATCATGGTATAGTATCGTGGTGTAGTATCGTGGTATAGTGTAGTATCATGGTATAGTATCGTGGTGTAGTGTAGTGTCGTCGTATAGCGTCGTGGTATGGTATCGTGGTATAGTGTCGTGGTATAGTGTAGTATCATGGTGTAGTGTGGTGTAGTGCCGTGGTATAGTGTAGTATCATGGTATAGTATCGTGGTATAGTGTAGTATCATGGTATAGTATAGTGTCGTGGTATAGTATCGTGGTATAGTATAGTATCGTGGTATAGTATCGTATCGTGGTATAGTGTCGTGGTATAGTATCGTCGTATAGTGTAGTGTCATAGTGTAGTGTCGTGGTATAGTGTAGTGTCATGGTATAGTATCGTGGTATAGTGTAGTATCGTGGTATAGTATCGTATCGTGTTATAGTGTCGTGGTATAGTGTAGTGTCGTGGTGTAGTATCGTGGTATAGTGTAGTGTCGTGGTATAGTGTAGTATTGTGGTATAGTGTCGTGGTATAGTGTAGTATCGTAGTATCGTGGTATAGTGTAGTATCGTGGTATAGTGTAGTATCATGGTATAGTGTAGTATCGTGGTATAGTGTAGTATCATGGTATAGTGTAGTATCGTGGTATAGTGTAGTATCGTGGTATAGTGTCGTGGTATAGTGTAGTGTCATGGTATAGTGTCGTGGTATAGTGTAGTGTCGTGGTATAGTATCGTGGTATAGTGTAGTGTCGTGGTATAGTGTAGTGTCGTGGTATAGTGTAGTATCGTGGTATAGTATCGTGGTATAGTGTAGTGTCGTGGTATAGTATCGTGGTATAGTGTAGTATCGTAGTATAGTGTAGTATCGTGGTATAGTGTAGTGTCGTGGTATAGTGTAGTGTCGTGGTATAGTGTAGTATCGTGGTATAGTATCGTGGTATAGTGTAGTGTCGTGGCATAGTATCGTGGTATAGTGTAGTATCGTAGTATAGTGTAGTATCGTGGTATAGTGTCGTGGTATAGTGTAGTGTCGTGGTATAGTGTAGTGTCATGGTATAGTGTAGTATCATGGTATAGTGTAGTGTCATGGTATAGTATCGTGGTATAGTGTAGTGTCGTGGTATAGTGTAGTGTCGTGGTATAGTGTAGTATCGTGGTATAGTATCGTGGTATAGTGTAGTGTCGTGGTATAGTATCGTGGTATAGTGTAGTATCGTAGTATAGTGTAGTATCGTGGTATAGTGTAGTGTCGTGGTATAGTGTAGTGTCGTGGTATAGTATCGTGGTATAGTGTCGTGGCATAGTATCGTGGTATAGTGTAGTATCGTAGTATAGTGTAGTATCGTGGTATAGTGTCGTGGTATAGTGTAGTGTCGTGGTATAGTGTAGTGTCATGGTATAGTGTAGTATCATGGTATAGTGTAGTGTCATGGTATAGTATCGTGGTATAGTGTAGTGTCGTGGTATAGTATCGTGGTATAGTGTAGTGTCGTGGTATAGTGTAGTATCGTGGTGTAGTGTCGTGGCATAGTATCGTGGTATAGTGTAGTATCGTAGTATAGTGTAGTATTGTGGTATAGTGTCGTGGTATAGTGTAGTATCGTGGTATAGTGTAGTGTCATGGTATAGTGTAGTATCATGGTATAGTGTAGTGTCATGGTATAGTATCGTGGTATAGTGTAGTGTCGTGGTATAGTGTCGTGGTATAGTGTAGTATTGTGGTATAGTATCGTGGTATAGTGTAGTGTCGTGGTATAGTGTCGTGGTATAGTGTAGTGTCGTGGTATAGTGTAGTATCGTGGTATAGTGTAGTGTCGTGGCATAGTATTGTGGTATAGTGTAGTATCGTAGTATAGTGTAGTATCGTGGTATAGTGTCGTGGTATAGTGTAGTGTCGTGGTATAGTGTAGTATCGTGGTATAGTGTAGTGTCATGGTATAGTGTAGTATCATGGTATAGTGTAGTGTCATGGTATAGTATCGTGGTATAGTGTAGTGTCGTGGTATAGTGTCGTGGTATAGTGTAGTATCATGGTATAGTATCGTGGTGTAGTATCGTGGTATAGTGTAGTGTCGTAGTATCGTGGTATAGTGTAGTATCGTGGTATAGTATCGTGGTATAGTGTAGTATCATGGTATAGTATCGTGGTGTAGTATCGTGGTATAGTGTAGTGTCGTAGTATTGTGGTATAGTGTAGTGTCGTGGTATAGTGTAGTGTCGTGGTATAGTGTAGTGTCATGGTATAGTGTAGTATCATGGTATAGTGTAGTGTCATGGTATAGTATCGTGGTATAGTGTAGTGTCGTGGTATAGTGTCGTGGTATAGTGTAGTATCGTGGTATAGTATCGTGGTATAGTGTAGTGTCGTGGTATAGTATCGTGGTATAGTGTAGTGTCGTGGTATAGTGTAGTATCGTGGTATAGTGTAGTGTCGTGGCATAGTATCGTGGTATAGTTTAGTATCGTAGTATAGTGTAGTATTGTGGTATAGTGTCGTGGTATAGTGTAGTGTCGTGGTATAGTGTAGTATCGTGGTATAGTGTAGTGTCATGGTATAGTGTAGTATCATGGTATAGTGTAGTGTCATGGTATAGTATCGTGGTATAGTGTAGTGTCGTGGTATAGGGTCGTGGTATAGTGTAGTATCATGGTATAGTATCGTGGTGTAGTATCGTGGTATAGTGTAGTGTCGTAGTATCGTGGTATAGTGTAGTGTCGTGGTATAGTGTAGTGTCGTGGTATAGTGTAGTGTCGTGGTATAGTATCGTGGTACAGTGTAGTATCATGGTATAGTATCGTGGTGTAGTATCGTGGTATAGTGTAGTGTCATAGTATCGTGGTATAGTGTAGTATCGTGGTATAGTATCGTGGTATAGTGTAGTATCATGGTATAGTATCGTGGTGTAGTATCGTGGTATAGTATCGTGGTATAGTGTAGTATCATGGTATAGTATCGTGGCCGTATCGTGGAGCTCTACTCCGGCGTCGCAGAGAACCGCGGCAGCTTTCTGAGAACACTCCGATTCCTGACCGCAGTGTTATTGACCTTTGCCTGGACGTCGTTCCCCATGTTCTTAACCTTCCACCTGGTGTTCTTTCTTTCAGGCTTTTGTTTTAACGGCTTCTCGTGGTTGGGTTCTGCAGCGAAGCGGAGGACCCTGACTCTGTTCTGTCTGTCCAGTGCCCCTTTTATGTTGTACTACTGGTAACCTCGTTATGAAAGCAGTGCAATGTTAAAAGGGCATTGGCCAGGTATTTGTCTCAAAGGTAGGGTGAGGGGTCAGGCGGGTGGTCGGGCGGGCGGGCGACCCAAACCCCGGCGCTGTTCACAGGCGCTCTGACTTCATTGCACTACTGTATTGGACAGCTAGCAGTGCAATAGTATTGTCAAAGCGTCTGAGAGCAGCCGAGCTCAGAGCTTCCACTGAGGGATGTTCAGGTTCACCAGACGCAACCTGAGGGTTTCTTTCTGCCTCGTTCCTCCTTTTAATCCAATTTTATTCCAGTACGCTGCACTCTCGGAGATAAAGGTGCTAGACTGTCACTGGGGTGGAACCCTCAAGGCTCCATCTCAGTACCTTTAATCAGGGACCATAACTGAACCATAATCCACTGCAATGATCTGTTCTAAGCTGGACTGACTCCACACACCCCGCCTCGCCTCGCCTCCAGGCTTTTACTCTACTGCTCTGTTTAAAACATTCGGTTATGAAAAGGAACAAATACCAACTTTTCACCTGCAGAACCTGATTTAATACATATTCATTCATACATACATAACCCTGTGTCTCCGTTATTGCCGTGTGGAGTTTTCGGCATGTCGGGGAAACACCAGGTGATCTTTACACTGTAAATTTCATGACGACTGGACCAAAAGAAACGGCCCAAAATTCCTGGGATAGACGTCCGGTTCCATTGACTTCCATTAAAAGTAGACTCCCGTAAAGTAGCTGTTTTGGAGATGCGAGGTTTTGATCCGGCAGCAGTGATATACACGTAGTATAAACTGAAATCCGCAGGACGCTGAGGGTGAACCTCAGATGTCAGATGGTGACGTATAGCGAGGAAATAAACTACATCAGACACACAAACACGAGGAAAGTTGAAGGCAAGTCGGACTGACGGATCAAAACAGTCAGGTGAAAATATCGGGCACAAAGTGAATCGGTACAGCAGGTAAGTGGAGAAGGGAACCGAGACCGGAGGGAACATCACTCTAGCTGCTGAACAGTAAAGCCAGTAAAAACCCTCGCCGTCTCACGGCCGTCCAGGGCGGTATGATGAGGAACTGTTGAAACCTGGTTGGTGGTCTCGGTTTGTGAGGCGGGAGGATGCGTGTGGTGCCCCCCGCAGGCCGGCGTGATCGTGTGCGTTAGAGGAGCCGTACGTGACCCTAATTCCCGGGACCCTATCAGTATTGTCTCTGCTGTCCTCTGTGTTCGGAGTAGTGCAATATTGCTTATAGGGTTTCGGGCTTTAGGTTTCGCCTTCGTTCAGCTGCAAACCCGGCGGATCGCTTTAGAACCTCGCTGCACTTTAAAGAACCTGCTGTCTATTTTAAAGGGCTCATAGCGTGACTTTTTCCCCTGGCATTTGGGTCAGTTTATGTACCAAAAACATGGGCGGGGCTAAACTGCTGTAGCTGAATGGGCGGGGCTGAACTGCTGTCAGCGGAATGGGTGGGGCTAAACTTCTAATGAGGTTCTCTGATACGGGCCCTTTAAAGCTCTTTGTTTACAGAGGGGTTTTGTTATCTAGTACCGGATTAAGCCTGTTTGTTGCGGAAAGACAAATAATAATCTGATCTAATCGTCTGTAAACGCTGTCTGATCAGAACGTATTGATTATTGTGTGCGCCGATTTGCTCCCTCGACGTTCCGTGATGATGCTGAGACGTTCCGTGACGCTGTTGTGTTGTTGCAGTTCCAGAAGGCGGAGGCTGACATTGAATACGTGGAGAAGCGGCTGAAGTTTGACTTCGTGACGAGCGCGCGGGAGAGCGGCGCCGTGGAGGTGAGATCTCTCTGCCCCGACACGTCAGACTGAGTGAAACTGCGGTTCTTCATTTCACCAGAAGGTTCTGCGTTTATTTGATCTTTAGCCACCTTTTCAGATCAGCGCGTCGGCCTGACTTCACCACCCTGAGCGCTCGTCGGGGTGGCGCTCTGCCGTCGGGGGGGCGATGCGCCTCTGACGCCACAGTATCGAGACGTGTTTTAGTGTGAGCGTCAATATAGAGACGCAGACAGCGGCACAGGCAGTTAAATGGGACTAATCAATTAATTACAGTAGTAATTGTGATGATTCGGTTGAAGGTTTTCTGTGTGAAAATATAAACAAAAGGAAAACTGAAATTTGGCTTCTGTAACTTTGCTTACACATACGGTTACCACCATATTATATATGTACCATATTATATATGTATGTACAGCACTGTGAGAGTCTCAGGCTCCCAACACACATTTTAATAATCTATTTATTTGTGTAGTTTGTGTTTATTCACTGAGAAAAGTTTAAATATCTGAATAAACAAAACGCACAGAATA
Organism: Pygocentrus nattereri; assembly: GCF_015220715.1. Classification (NCBI taxonomy): domain Eukaryota; kingdom Metazoa; phylum Chordata; class Actinopteri; order Characiformes; family Serrasalmidae; genus Pygocentrus; species Pygocentrus nattereri. The sequence goes on from NC_051228.1 coordinate 821,299, forward strand.
TTAATAATGACTATATATATAATATAATATAAATAATAACTAGTGATGTTCTGGATGTTGGTGTGTGTGTTGACCCATCTCCAAGCCTCTCCTCCTCGAGGAAGCCCAGTATTATATGTAGTTAAAAAGCAGCTCCTGGTTTGACCAATCAGTGCTCAGTAAATTGAGCTCATGATGTCATTGATGATATTAACGAGTCTCTGTGGCGGCTGTGAAGGTGTCCAGGAAAAATATGGACCTGAGAAATTCTTGTTACTGTTTATAGTTTTTCTGTTTATCTGAATTATGAATACGACTTTATTCTGATGTATATTGTGATAAACTCACTGCTGAGGTCAACTGGTTAAACATTCACTTAGACGCCTAAAACGTTCCCACAGTGCTGTGTGTTGCTGTCGGAGTAAAACCTCGTATCTCCAAAATGGTGACTTTACAGGAGAAGGAAAAAACATACTGTACTTTTAATGGAAGTCAATGGAACCAGAAGTTTTTCCAAGTCATTTTGGGCTTTTTCTTTTGGTCCATTCGTCATGAAATTTGCACCCAATATTAGGGACAACATGCATTTGCAAATCAAGTCAAAGACTGAAAACCAGTGGAAATGGAGATACGAGGTTTGGTTCCGACAGCGGCGATGTACATGCGCGAGGCCAATTTAGCTGCACTGCAAACCTCATGCATTGCACGATGCAGCTCTCCTTTAAAATGAATAGGATGCACCAAGTAAACAGTATAGCACAAATATAATAATAATAATAATAATAATAATAATAATAGTTTTCATGATGCACGATATGGCGAAGCATATTTTGCCGTATTATCGTGTAATTTATGAATCCTGTCACATCGCCCAGCGCTGGGAGCCTCCTGCTGTGATTGGGCAGTTTTTACCGACTAACCTCATGCTGTGGTGATGTGTCTGTGTACTGTAGTGGAGGGTCTGGTTCTACAGCAAAGCTATTCTCTCTTCATGCCTGGTTCTCTACCTTGCAGGGAAACCCCGTTCAGCTTATGGAGAACCTGGCAGCCGTTAGGGCTCGTCACTCGGCTCTGTGCGCGCAGGTGGAGGAGATCGCGGCCGAACAGAAGCGCTCTATGGACTCCATCAGAGCTCACCTGGAGACCACGGTGAAGCTGGTGGAGGAGCTGCAGAACACGGCCGATATTCAGGTACTTTCACTAAAGTCAGAGGTTTTCATAAAAACTCCAGCAGCACTACTGCGTCTGATCCACTCAGACCAGCACAACACACACTAACACACCACCACCACGTCAGTGTTACTGCAGTGCTGAGAATGACCCACCACCCAAACAGTACCTGCTCTGTGAGGGTCCATGGGGGTCCTGACCACTGAAGAACAGGGTAACAGAGTATCAGAGAAACAGATGGACTACAGTCTGTAACTGTAGAACTACAGAGTGGAACTGAGCGGTCAGTGGAGCTGATAGAGTGGACAGAGAGTGTAGAAACAAGGATGTGGTCAGAATGTGATGGTGGTCATAATCCTGATGGTCATAATGTTTTGCCTGATCGGTGTATTAAATATATTCAATTCTCAAATCGCAAGATCTGCAATTTTGTTTACAGCCTTTGTTACCAGCAGTGTTGTCTTAAGTTCGTAAGTGTGGAATCGTAACCCAGAAACTCAGAAGCAACCAAAAATACACGTGTGACATCACAACCATGAATGACTGGCTGTCTGACAGTGTTCACGGTCGACTCAATCGCAGTTCACGATATCGGTTAGAAATATCGCCAGAGTAGATATTTTACCCGAACCGTTCAGCCTGACCAGAGGATGGATGTGTCCAGCTGAATGTGGTCGGCCAGTCTGAAGTCCAGATCTCAGATTTTTGTCTTGTACTGTTTGTGGTGGTCCAAGGACCAACAAAGGCAAAACAGCCAGGTCAGAGCGTCTGTAGAGGCTGCGTTTCCCGTGGCAGGTCAGTTAGACGGGGCGTTTCGTGTAGTATGAGTTTATAAATCGTAGCTTTGTCTGAACACGATGGTCTCTTCAAAGGAAAACCGGAAGCGTGAGCTTCTCGGATGCGTCGGCCTCAGATGTGATTCCTGCTGTCGCTGTGCTGCTGCTGAAAAAGACGGATGAGGGTCAAAACTATGAAACCTACTTTTAAGTACAGCTGTACAGAAGAGCTTTTCTGAAGAGGAACTAAACCTCCTCCGATCAGAGATCACTGATGTAGCAGAGCGAGATGACGACCTTCGTTAACATCAGCGAGATTTAATGGTTTAATTGTTAAGGTACATTTCACTCATTCACACAAGCAGCCACTCCTTTCTGAGCAGGTACTCGGTGTGGAATCGCGAGTATTTTGATATTTTGATGTTCCAGCGCCGTGTTTGATCACCCGTCCTGTTCTAAAGCTGTATGTTACTGTTCTTCTAGGTTCCTCCCTTCAGCGAGGCGGAACAGGAGGCGAGAGACGCTCTCTATTCGTCAGTAGCTGCTCTTTCTGGCGAGGTCTGATCATATTTACATTTTAATATGTTTTATTTCCCTGTTCTGTCAGAATGTAACCGTGTACTTTATGCTGTTATTCCATATTCCAGTCCTCATACCTTAACTAATGAAACAACACAGGTGTTGAGTTTTCAATGGGAGAGATGGGCTTTTGTGCTGACATCGAAAAATATTCCGCAGTAGAGCTGAGCAAGACGGCAATATTTACATTATCATGGTAAATTACGTCACAATATGCTTTTCTGATCATACACTATATTTCCAAAAGTCTTCACTCCCCCATCCAAATCACTGAATCCAGGTGTTCCAGTCACTTCCGTGGCCACAGGTGTGTAAAGTCGAGCCCCTCGGCCTGCAGACTGCTTCTACAGACATTAGTGAAAGAATGGGTCGCTCTCAGGAGCTCAGTGAATTCCAGCGTGGTGCCGTGATCGGACGCCACCTGTGCAGCAAGTCCAGTCGTGAAATTTCCTCTTCTGACTGACCTGCACAGAGTCCTGACCTCAACCCCATAGAACACCTTTGGGATGAATTAGAGCGGAGACTGTGAGCCAGGCCTTCTCGTCCAACATCAGTGTCTGACCTCACAAATGTGCTTCTGGATGAACGGCCAGAAATTCCCATAAACATTCCTAACCCTTGTGGAAAGCCTTCCCAGAAGAGCTGAAGCTGTTATAGCTGCAAAGGGTGGGCCGACATCGTATTAAACCCTATGGATTAAGAATGTGACATCACTCAAGTTCATTTTCATGAGAAGCCAGATGACCGAATACTTTTGGAAATATAGCGTATCGTCAATATTTAAACACTTTCCCAACTGTATGTTGTGAAATATGATTTGGTGCAGCCCAGGATGTAAAATTGTGAATATGAATCACTGAATTCTTAATCCGTGTCTTTTCCAACTCATCAGGAAACATTTATATTGTGATATGAAGACTTGTTGAAGTTTTATACGCTGTGTATATTTATATATTATATATATATAACATGCTCATCCACCTCTACAGTAATGTGTCAGGTCCAACACTTCAGCCAATCGGGCTGTGTGGGCGGAGCTTGGAAGCGGCTGCTAATTTCCATGCTGTTTGTCTCTGCAGGCGCCGTCTGACCGTCTCGCTCAGGAGGAGAATGACCGTAAGTCTGAGACGCTTAATAAGCGGAATGCTTGCGCTCCGTTTAGCCGGTAATCCTTAACGTTTCGTTTACCAAACCCAACGTTCTCTCATTTGGGATCATATGAAGACCGAAAGATTAAAAACTAAACATTTTCTGCCCTGTTTGATCTTAGACGATGTATTTTAAAGCTAATGTTATATGTATATAATGTATATAACTAAATATTTAAAAATATTTCCACGTGTGGTTTTGGTTCACTTCCCTAAGCCCTGTTTGAACAGGATCAGTTTTCCATGGGGAGCTGGGAAGCCGGTTACCCTCGTGTCTGTAATGTTCTGATCTGTTACATCGGTCCGATTTTCCCCACAGAGAACACGAGTCCGCGCCCATTCCAGCCTCCGAACTTCAGAAACTCTTCTCTGCCGAGTCGGTAAATGTAGCTGTTACTGTACGAGGCCAGTGGGTCTCAGAGGCAGTTTGAGTCACTAAATAACAGAATCATGGTTTTGAGAAGCGACGCCGTCTTTATGTTTCAATCCAACACCAACGTAAACTCAATGAGCCGTTTCACGCCTGAGCTTAAGACCGGCTTTACCACGGCCCCTTAGGGGCCCCGTAGATTAATAAGCAGAGCTCGTTTTTATGGCTCCTTCTATAGAAAGTACAAGGCGCTGGAGTCTGTACTGAAGCCGGAGCGCGTAGTGTTTTTGGATGGGGCTAAATTCCCTGAGAAACACCGGTGATAACGACGTTCCCCTCCTCCTCGTGTTGAACCGATCCTGCCTGAACAGGGTTTTAGAGTTCACGGTGAAAACCTGGAGAATAAAGAGTGAAAATTAATACCAAGTCTGTTTATTCTGATTTTAAAAAGGCAGAAAAGCTGAATGTTGGTCATGAGAATCGGCCGCTGCAGTAATGAGGATCAGGGCAGTAAGAGGGGCGGTGGGTGGCGCTGCTGTCGGGCCCGTCAGCCCACGTTAGTCATAGTTTGGCAAAAAGTCTCCACGAGGTTCTTTAGACTCGACTGATTCTGCAGGGCTGAGCGATCAAAAGGTTTTATAGTGAAACTGGAAGTCGTTCAGACCTCGTTATTCCGGCCTCAGCGTAACGAGGTTCAGGGGGAAGTTTAACCCAGAGCTGTATATTCAGTGTTCAGGCCTCTCCTCAGTTTCGGCAGGAATTAAAGGACCCAGAGCTGAATTTATTTCACCCAGGTCCATCAGTCCGAGGGCTCTGACGCTGATCTGCTGTTTCGTGTGTCCAGCAGCGCGGGGTCCGGAGGTGACGGACGCCGAGTTCGAAGCCGTTCCACGAAGCGTGCGAGGAAACGTGAAGCTGACGGACCTCAACACCCTGTACCGTCAGCTGACGCAGCACTTCGAACAGAACAGGTGAGGATGTGGGCAGAAACGCCTCGGTGCCGCCTTCACGAAGGGTCCCAATTAAAATGAAAACGTTCAGAATTTTACTTTTGGCACCTGTAGACTTCAGAATAACTCTGATTGTGTTATCCGGTGTGCTGAAACTCCTTACAGCTCTTTAAATCTCTTACTGTCTTAAATTTGATGAATCGGTAATGAAATCGTGAACGTTTGGATTGATGGGGTCCGAATTACAACATGAATATTCAGAACGCGCTCGGCCTTTAGACTGACCTGCTGAACAGCGAATAATCAGAGATGGTGCATTAGAGTTCATCTAAACTCTTCCATCAGGCTTTAATGAGTTTACAGCGCAGTGTTGGTCCTCCACTCTGTTCTATTAGCAGGACGAGTGCGATGACCTTCATGCTTCTGCTTCAGTCCAGCGTTTACTGGACACTGCAGAGCCCAAAAGTGACCTCTGGGTTTGTGTTATTTGTTTGTATGCTGCCCCCTAAGTAACGTTTAGGAATTGCACTTTATTTGATCGTAGACATCACAGATAGTCACGGTGAATCATAAGCTGCCTTATTTTGCATATTCATGAACGGTGAAGTCAGCTGACCCTCCCACACTTCACACTGGGCGTGGCTCTGCTGGAGTAATGTTGAAGCTGATGGGAGAAGCACTCGTTTAAGGTGGAACAGGAGAAGTAGCCGTCAAAATGCTCAAATCATAAGGCAAATTATTCACTAACTGCATGAAATGAATTTGCTGGAGTTTTTGTTGTAGAATTCCCCCCCAAATTAACAGAGAATGCGTTTTATGATCCGCCGTATGCCGAAAATCTGCGCCGCTCTTTGTGTTGTTCTCTAAAAGTAATGTTTCCAGAGCAGATCACTGAAGAGACGCCGTCTGTTTATAGTTTAGAGCCCAGATTTGGGGAAAAACGGCTCGACTTTCAGTAGAAAAACAAACTGAGTTCAGCTTCTTTTATTATAAGGGTTTAAAATGACGTCACCGTCTATTAGACTGGAGAGAAGAGCTACAGCCTCACACGACGCCCAGCTTCTGAATGGAGCTTATGGAGTATGAACGTTATGGAGAACATGATGAAGTGCGGTTTGGGACCACCGGTGGTCCCGAGGAGTTAAACAGCCGTGCAGGGCCTTTAAGAAAATCTATAACAGCCATACCTACCAAGAAAATAGGAAACATGTGGCAAAACACAGAGTAAGATCCTCTGAGAACTTAAAGCATCATCATCATGCAAATGGCCACCTAATCACGGCTAATCATCAATAATCACAAACGCAGTGGCTGTTCGTGCTGCGTCCAGCTTTAATGTGTGTGTTCTGTTCTCAGAGCGCCGCTGACCTCGCACAGGATGAAGAAACTGGACATGAAGGTCAGCGACGCCGCAGTGAAGACGCTGCAGCACCTTTCGCTCGTGGAGGTGGACAAGAAGGGAAACGTGACTCTGAGCTCCAGAGACTGAAAACGGCCACGAGACGCTTTGACCTCACGGCGTCCGCCGCGCTCGGCCAGCGCGTTCGGTCAGCTGGGCGGCGACGCCGGGGTGCGCGCTGACCGCGGTCAGACTGGATTATTCATCATTTCATACCGTTTTTAATGAAATCGGCGCCACTCAGCAGATCGATTAGCACAACCAATAATCCGGAGAACCACTTCATACAGACACTTTAACACGAGAACCACCGCAGAACTGACGCCCTGCGAGAAAACCGACTGAACGCCGCCGAGTTTCTCAGTGACGTCACAGCGTGCAGCCGGAGCGTCTGGCTTATTTCAAGAAATAAAGCGGATCGTTTGGCTTATTTCAAGAAATAAAGCGGATCGTTTGGCTTATTTTAAGAAATAAAGCGGATCGTTTGGCTTATTTCAAGAAATAAAGCGGATCGTTTGGCTTATTTTAAGAAATAAAGCGGATCGTTTGGCTTATTTTAAGAAATAAAGCGGATCGTTTGGCTTATTTTAAGAAATAAAGCGGATCGTTTGGCTTATTTTAAGAAATAAAGCGGATCGTTTGGCTTATTTTAAGAAATAAAGCGGATCGTTTGGCTTATTCCAGTGAAATGAGACACCTCAGCAGGTAAAATGTAAGCAGTCCTAATGAGGAATGTTAGTGATGTCCGATTTTAATATGCTGTATTTTTGCCGTGTGAATGACTGTGTGGGGATTTAGTGTCCAGATCCCTAAAAGCGGTATATGATTATGTTCAGAGGGAAGCTGCACCGTGTGGGGAAAGTCTGGACTGGGCGGTCAGTTAAAGGTCACTGAGTCTGACCGCAGCCCTGCAGGACGAGGAGCAGGATCTCTGTAAAGCTCCGAGTCACTGACGGGGAGATTCACTGTGTTTGTATCTGTGTTTGTTCAGTTAAAGCCTCATTAAAAGCAGAAGCACCTGAGTCTTTATTAACAGCACCATAATAAACATTCACTGAGCTTCAGGACAACACCAGAAAATACAGAGTTCATCAGGTAGTGAAGAAAATGTTCAGTTATAGTTTCCTGTTGAGGAGAATTCCACCCATTCTTTAAAATTCCCCCACAATCCAGTGCGTGAGGTGTAATCAGAGGTTCAGACGTCTTTACAGTGGTGGTGATGGGAACCAGGCGTCGCCATGACTACAACACAGATACAGACACTTTATTTACCATCCAGAACCACCAGAGAACCTACACGAGTCTTCTGAGCTTATATGGAATGTTGATGATGGAAAACAGTGGAAAATCTGGAATAATGAGTTTTCTTTGGGGACTATTTTGCCGCACAGCGCCCTGCATGTCTCCCTCCACCATGAATGGAGTTGAAGTTCTCTAAACTCTCATAAAACAGCGTCTCAGTCATCAGGCAGTGAATTCAGAACCAGTTCATGTAGGAACTTTCTGTAGGAGCTTTTAGAGGGACATCTGGTTCCCGTCAGCACCACTGTGAACGGTTCTGACTCGGTCAGGTTATCTAGAACAGAGAACCGCTCTGAACGACTCTGTTTACATCTAAACAACTTAATTAGGGAGAACTTTAGAAAAAATGGGTGGCGGTTCCCCTTTAAATATCTACTGTAACGTTTACACGCGTTGGTGTTTTTAGAAAGCAGATGTCTTCAGCTGATGGAACAGAAGTATCTAGAACACTAAATAAACAAACAGCTGAGCGTTTTGTGGAAATAATCATCTTAACAAACGTCACCAACAACATTAAAACGCTGAAACACAAGCGTGCAGAGGAAGTTCAGGCGGAACTTGGTGCTGTAAGCGTCTCTGCCAGTTACAGAACCGAAACCCTGCGGCGCTGAAAGGACGAGCTGCTCCGCTCACCTGCTTTAAACGCGCTGCGTCGTTTCCACGTCAATGCGAGATCAACAAACGCTGAGAAGACGTCAGCAGGAAAGCCAGCAGAGTCGAGATACACGCCCAGTCAAAAGTTTGGAGTCACTGTATTAAATTAAAACCATATGTTTCATGTCGTCCTGAACACCCGAGAACATCGCAGAACAAATAAATAGTAAAATAAGGAGAATTCATCGGTTCCAATGTTAAACTAAATACTGGGTGAAGCGCCTGAAACGGAGGAGCTGATATTACAGTGGCGCTGAAGCCGCACCGAGTCGTACGTGGAGTGAAAGGGGCTGGTGTAAAGAGGCCAGGCGGACCCAGGAGCCGCCCGCTGTACTGCATGTTTGTGGCCGGGGTGGACGCGGGGTCCTCGTTGAAGCCCAGGTGAACCGAGCGCGCTCTAGTTTCTGGACTTAGGGTTGCGTGACTGAGAGGTTCTGGTTCGGCTCGCTCTGCGTTTTGACGGGCGTGTGTTCCAGGACGATCACTCTGTGGACGAAACAACAGACCGAGCGGCTTTAAATCGACGTCTAATTCAGCGCTGAGCGGCTCTGAGGCGTCAACACTCGCGCTGTACCTGTGCAGCTGATTCCAGGCGGCGGGACCTCCGGACTCCGTCTGCTCTCCCTGCTCTTTCATCACATCTGCAGAAGACAAACAAGCAGCGCAGCGGCTGCGTTACTGCTGCACTTCTGTACTGCTGACTGCAGTTTGCTTCACAGCGATGCAGCTTCTAGTCTTTTATATTATTCTGCATTTCACAGGTTATTTATGTTATTAACTTACAGAGCTGCTAAATGTGATTTTACAGCAGGAGCTCGTATTTATTCTTTTATACGGGGTGATTTAAAAAGATTGATCCGATGTCTAAATGATTGATTTCACTGTAAATCATCACAGATCAGTGCAGTGAGCTGTAAACGGTGTAAATGAGCTGAAGTTTATTATGTAGTTCTACAAGGTCTCAGTCTGAACCTCCTCCAGCTGGACGGACGACATCAACACCACAGTCAGACTCATCCCAGACTGGACTGAGCGTGTCGGGCGTCGCTGCTCTCACGGCTCTTTCAGTGGGATTTCGGAGATCATCCAGTGCTGTGGAACCAGCGCCGAACGCTCTGAGCTGCTGGAGCTTCACTGCTGATGAAAATCAGGCTGCTCAGTTCTGACGGATTCACTCTGATTGACGTGGAGAACGCAGAACGTTCTGCTCAGGGGTCTCAGCTCCTCTCAGACTGAAGGAGCCGGTCAGAAACTCTATGACCTCCTCTTACAGTTGGAGTGTGATTGGTTCCTATAGGCGCTGCTCTGTTGTACAAATATGGGGCTTTGAAATGATGAATCCTTTTGAATCGCCCTGTATAATGATGGAAACAGGTGTAGTGGGCTCAGGACCACTTGCTCTGCAAGTCAGGTGCGTTTGTTAAATTTGTTAAGTTTGTGACACTTTTTTACTCCCACAAACGGAAAATTCCACCTCCGCGTTTAACCCATCCGTGAAGTGAAACACCACATACACACTAGTGAGCACACACACTAGGGGGCAGTGAGCACACTTGCCCGGAGCGGTGGGCAGCCCAATCCACAGCGCCCGGGGAGCAGTTGGGGGTTAGGTGTCTTGCTCAAGGACACCTCAGTCATGGGCTGTCGGCTCTGGGGATCGAACCGGCGACCTTCCGGTCACAGGGCCGGTTCCCTGACCTCCAGCCCACAACTGCCCCGAGTTTGGGTGAGTGTAAAAGCTGTTTTGGAGCCGGGAGCGGAACATTCGGGATAAGCGTGGGAAATTGAGTGTAGGGCCCACGTGTCAAACACCAGGCCCGCGGGCTGGATCAGGCCCACACCACAGGTTTGTTGATGTTTTTAAACCTGGCTCTTCTAGTGGTCGCGTTCCACATCCCGGGGGAGATGCGTGTGTGATGAGCGCAGTGAGGGAACTGGCCGTAAGGTAATAATGGAAACAGGTGCACCATGACCATGGAAACGGGTAAATCCCCCCGATCCATAAAGAGTGGCAGAGCTGTGCTGTTTACAGGGTCCTCAGAAACGGGAGGGTGGTCCCGTCTCCCTCAGTTAAAGGTAGTTAAAGGTTCACCTTCACCCACTGACTCACCTGACGAAACCACCTCACTCTCCTCCACTCCTTTACACGCGGCCCCCTCACTGCGGTCTCCTGCTGGACACACACACTCCTCTCTGACCTGCACGTCACACACACTGAACACAAAAAACAAACAAAACCAAATTATTCGTCCTTTCTGTTCCAGAACCGGGTCGAGTGGACCTGCATGAGCACTGCAAACCGCTCCGTTCAGGCTGCTGAAAACAACAGCGCTTTTTTTACATGTTTACATCACTCCCACCCTGTCAGTTCACCCCGTCTGGGCAGTGACCGGGCAGGTTGGTGTATCACCGTTGTAATCAGTAATTGTAATAAATCAATAATTACTTATCAAGTATAGTATTTAGTATATCGCTGCTGGCGGAAGAAAACCTCCTATCAGTTTTTGACATGGTTTGAAAACGAATATTGTCCTTTACATTGTGTGTAAATTTAATGATGAATGGACTAAAAGAAACGGCCCAAGATGACTTGAAAAGACGTTCGGTTCCATTGACTTCCACTGAAAGTAAAGAGGGTTTTTTCCTCGTCCTGTAAAGTTTGAGATCTGAGGTTTTCTTCCAACAACAGTGATGTTTATAGCGCAGCCAGTAATCAGTAGTTGTAACACAGATGTGGAGACGAGGCGTTTACAGCAATGTTTCGTTATAATTTAACACTGTTTAATTTGCCGTTTGATGTTCTGAAGCGAGCGTTTGTCTCGCATGCTGATGTTTTATCCACTCTTTTTCGATGAACGTGCCTCTCATAATATTTTTCAAAGTAAATAAAGACGTATTATGTAGGATCATCACTGACGCTGTCATCTCCGACGACGTGGCCTCTGGGTCTTTGGGGGCTCTCTGGTTCTCCGTCCGCTCCACCAGCAGCCGCTGCAGAACCTCGTCCAGAGTGGAGTGAGCCCTGTGGGGTGGAGGTCAGAGGTCACACTGATTCACCTGGCTGTGACTTTAAGGTGAATGTTGTGAACTTGTTCAGTCTCAGCCGTAACTGGTGATTTAAAGCATGCTGGGATTTTAAATTCATTTCTGACTCGTAGCTCATTAAAACGAAGTGAACTGTAAAGCGGCGACTTCACTACCTTACATACGCTCGTGTGATGTTCCGAGTGTAGAGAAGGTCTAACATCCTCTAGAGAGGCATCTTTCTGCACATTTAGATTACTGCGGAAAAAACGGGACTGTGTGTGTATCTATATATATATGTGTGTGTGTGTACACTATATTGCCAAAAGTATTCAGTCACCAAGCCCCTAGAGCAGTGGAGACGTGTTCTCTGGAGTGACCAATCACGCTTCTCCGTCTGGGAATCCGATGGATGAGCCTGGGTTTGGCGGTTGCCAGGAGACGGTACTTGTCCGACTCCATTGTGCCGAGTGTAAAGTTTGGTGGAGGGGGGATCATGGTGTGGGGGTGTTTTTCAGGAGTTGGGCTCGGCCCCTTAGTTCCAGTGAAAGGAACTCTTAAAGCTTCAGCACCAAGAGACTTTGGACAATTTCACGCTCCCAACTTTGTGGGAACAGTTTGGGGACGGCCCCTTCCTGCTCCAACATGACTGCACACCAGTGCACAAAGCATTGTCTTTGCTAAAGCACCCTTGAAGAACCACCTTGTTAAGAGTGGCAGCCCTGGTAAAGATGAGGAATAAAGGTTATCAGAAACCCACCTGTGATCTCACACTGACCAAAAGGAGAAAAATCACAGCTTTGACTGAAGTAAATTTATTCGGAGGCAAAAATCCCCTCGATCTTCGATCGTGAGGTCATCAGCGCCACGCTGCAGCAAGCGTTAGCTGCTTCGGGGGATAATGAAGGCCAGGAGCTGAAGGCCACAGGTGAAGGAGACTCGAGTGTGGTGGAGGCCGAGCCGAGAGCTGAACCACAACTCATTTCGGGATTTACGGGACAAACGGTGCACAGATGGGAACAGACAGTGAGCAGAACACTGTGACATCATAACAAGCCTACAGCTTCAAACCTGCCCACAGTGTAACGGTAGCAGAGCTAATAAAGGCATGCTTACCTGTCCGTTTCCTCCAGAGACCCAGGAGGGTCCGAGGACTGTCCTCTCACTGCCCTCTGACCGCTGCCATTGGCGTCCAGTGCTGCACAGATAAAACCTGCATGTTCATCTTCATTTAAAAGGAGGCAGCTCCATTACAGCTTACAACACATCAGCATGTTCATCGCAGTATGAGGAAATCTACACCATAATATACACTTAATATACGCTAGATTTCCAAAAGTCTTCACTCCCCCATCCACATCACTGAGTTCAGGTGTTCCAGTCACTTCCATGGCCACAGGTGTATAAAGCCGAGCCCCTAGGCCTGCAGACTGCTTCTACAGACATTAGTGAAAGAATGGGTCGCTCTCAGGAGCTCAGTGAATTCCAGCGTGGTACCGTGATCGGACGCCACCTGTGCAGCAAGTCCAGTCGTGAAATTTCCTCACTACTAAATATTCCACAGTCCACTGTCAGTGGGATTATAACAAAGTGGAAGCGATTGGGAACGACAGCAACTCAGCCACGAAGTGGTCGGCCACGTAAAATGACAGAGCGGTCAGCGGATGCTGAGGGGCATAGTGCGCAGAGGCCACCGACTTTCTGCAGAGTCAATCACTACAGACCTCCAAACTTCATGTGGCCTTCAGATCAGCTCAAGAACAGCGTAGAGAGCTTCATGGAATGGGTTTCCATGGCCGAGCAGCTGCATCCAAGCCTTACATCACCAAGCGCAATGCAAAGCGTGGAATGCAGTGGAGTAAAGCGCCACCACTGGACTCTAGAGCAGTGGAGACGGGTTCTCTTCACATCACACATCAACAAGACCGGAGATGCTCCTCCACCTGGAGCAGGTCCTCTCCCCTCACCTGGACTGGGCCTGGGAACTGGCTCTTCAACTGAAACTTGCTGAGCTACTCTTATAGAGTTATAGAGATGTGTAATAAAACCTTGGGCCCTCCTGTGGACCCTGGCCATTCAAGGGGTTAAGAAAAGCCAGTAAATATAAATAAATTAGGTGCGCGTTAGAGGACTCCGCTGTATTATATGCTTTATGTGTGCAGTATTGTTATAGTGTGTACGTGATCTGTGTGTGTATTGTAAAGCTGGACCTGAGGACAACAGGACATTCTGAACAGTTATTCCTGGCTCTATAGGCTACGAACAGCTGCTGCTCCTATACCTTTATGACCACGACCCTTCCGAGTGTCCAGTCAGTCAGCTTGGAGTCTGTGCACCATGTATGCAAACAAAGTCTGTTCTCCAGACACCAGCCTGGCTCAGATCTCTGATTCCAGAGGGTTCAATTAAAATGCACCTATTATAATTACTGACCGAGTCAGAGCTGCTCACAGTGGTGGTGATGGGAACCAGACGTCCCCCTCTAAAAGCTCCTCACAGTGGTGGTGAAGGGAACCAGACGTCCCTCTAAAAGCTCCTCACAGTGGTGGTGATGGGAACCAGACGTCCCCCTCTAAAAGCTCCTCACAGTGGTGGTGAAGGGAACCAGACGTCCCTCTAAAAGCTCCTCACAGTGGTGGTGATGGTCACCAGACGTCCCTCTAAAAGCTCCTCACAGTGGTGGTGATGGGAACCAGACGTCTCCCTCTAAAAGCTCCTACAGAAAGTTCCTACAGGAACTGGTTCTGAATTCACTGCCTGATGACTGAGACGCTGTTTTATGAGAGTTTAGAGAACTTCAGCTCCATTCATGGTGGAGGGAGACATGCAGGGCGCTGTGCGGCAAAATAGTCCCCAAAGAAAACTCATTATTCCAGATTTTCCACTGTTTTCCATCATCAACATTCCATATAAGCTCAGAAGACTCGTGTAGGTTTTCTGGTGGTTCTGGATGGTAAATAAAGTGTCTATATCTGTGTTGTAGTCATGGCGACGCCTGGTTCCCATCACCACCACTATAAAGACATCTGAACCGTTTCACACCAAACCCACTGAATCCCTCTAACTACACCATAAACGCGGAGTTATGGGGGAATTTTGAAAATGGGTGTTTGAGTGGGGTTCCCCTTTGAACCTTTCTCAGGTGCTTTTTCTTCTTCTTCTTCTTCTGAAAGTTCTTTCTCAAACGACTCCTGCTGTGGTTCAGCATCTGCCTGCTCTTCACACTCCTCCTCTTCTTCCTCCACCACACCATCCTCCTCTGCACAGAAAAACAAACATTACAGCATCATGGAAACATTTTGTCTCACTACATCACACCACCAGGATCAAACAGACTCTTCTCCACATCAAACCACACAAGCTCTGCAGATTAGCGTCCACTGCAGGACAGAAATCGCGCTCGTAGTAGCCGCCGTTACGGCCAAGAACAGCGAAATCATGATGGAAGCTTATACCAATTACATCTGACTCGTAGTTCACTGAAGCGCAGAAACTGTGAGGATTATTATCTCTTATTATCTGGGAATCAAAGTGTTCCCAGGAAACACACACCGATCAGGTGTAAGTGGGCAGTGAGCACACTTGCCCAGAGCAGTGGGCAGCCCTATCCACGGCACCCAGGGAGCAATAGGGGGTTAGGTGCCCTGCTCAAGGGCACTTCAGTGACGGACTGTCAGCGCTGGGTATTGAACCGGCGACCTTCCGGTCACAGGGCTGACTCCCTGACCTCCACCCTCTCGACTGCCCTCACACACGTCCCTCACACATGCAATCAGACTCGAACTCTAGTACCCAGACCTCCCAGCGAAGTCACATGACTCCAGAACGGTCCTCATCACCCTATCACCGTCTACCTGAGCACTAATAACGTTCAGCTGTGTCTGTGTCACATGACAAAGATAAGAGAGTTTATGCGCCGGGCTTAGCAAACGTCAGCCTGTTTCTCCTCTGCCTGGTTTGTTGGATTTATGTTTCTGACCCGTTGCTTGTTTTGAGGACAGCGATGGGATTTGCCCTCGTCTGTTATGGTCGCCATTCTTACTTTGCTGTTACTGGAACTGACCCACGCCTGTTTCCTGACTACGCTGCCTGTTACAGCGTGTGTGAGTGTGTGTGTGTGTGTGTGTGTGTGTGTGTGTGTGTGTGTGTGTGTGTACGCTGTCCCAGTCCTGCCTGCTGCGGTGTGTGTGTCATCACCATGTGTTTGGCTGTGGTTCTGTGCCGGTGTGTGTTTGGTTCCGCAGCTGGCTGTGGTGAACTCCTGGGTGATGGTGGTGGGCGTCTCCAAACCCTCCAGAGGGACGTCCAACACTCTGGGGGTCTGCAGGACGCTGGACTGCGATGGATCCGTCTGAGAACAGAAGATCAGACGACACCGTGAAAAACGATTCAGTGTTTTAACTGGAAAAACTTGCTAACCTGGTCGCCTTAAAATGCTGAACTCACTGAACTTCTAATAGTGGCTTCCAGAACGTGAGACACGGATTATTGTTCCGTTAACTGAAGTTCAGGGAGCTCAAAACTTTGAGGGAAGCAGGATATTCACTTCTTTAAGTCAAAACACGGCCGTTTACAGCGCGGCTTTAAAACAGAACGGGGGGATTTATCGAGCTCGACTCCCTCCCCCCCCTAAAGACAGTGTCACAGACATTTCACTCCCTGGGATCTTGCAGGGTCACTACTTGCAAGACTGCAACTGGATTTTTGAGATTACTTCCCATCATGCACCTGGAAATTTCCTCTGTAGTGGTACGAATGGGAAGCTATGCTGGACGGGTGTAAAGATCCAGGGCTCAGCCCAGCTCATGGCAGAACTGAACCTGTGACACGTGGAGTTACTTTTTATATAATATAAAGACTTAAACATCAACTAATGGTGCGGCGAGTCAGCGCTAAACCAGGGGTGTCCCAAGTCCCGCCCTACGGCCCACTGTGGCCAATGACGGTGCGTTAGCGGGAGATTGAAAAGATGAGGTAGAGCTCCAGAGGTCTCGACTGGCCCCAGGGCTGGTGGTGTCCCGTGTGACTGGGGGAGGTCCTGACTAGTGGGTGGAATTGGAAACGACTAAACT
This sequence comes from Pygocentrus nattereri, assembly GCF_015220715.1. NCBI lineage: Eukaryota > Metazoa > Chordata > Actinopteri > Characiformes > Serrasalmidae > Pygocentrus > Pygocentrus nattereri. The sequence continues at coordinate 837,722 of NC_051228.1, forward strand.
GGGAAGAAAACGGGGGAAAGAAGTTCTTAGTACGAAGAGCAGATTTTGAGGATTTACTGAAATATTTTCAAGAATCAAGTCTTCCCCAAACGTTTAGCAGGCGCAGTCTGTGAGATTAGGTCTATAAGGTCGGTTCTGACCGTGTCACTGGCTCCGAGGCCGGCCGTGGCGTATGCTTCGGTGCAGACGGACCGGTCAGGAGCGCTGTCCCACGGAGACGTGTCCAGCAGAGACTGCAGGGGAGGAACGGACTCACGGCTGCGTGGAGCTGGACTACAGTCAGGACCTGATACAGACATCAGACCAATCACACAACAGGACATGCAAGTAACCCTTCACTGAAACACAAGCTGCTTTAATCTGTGTCTCATAAACTTTAACAAATACGCGAAAAGCACCGTACAGTTTCTCCGCTGTAACGTCAGCATGTATCCACACACCAAAACTAAAATTTAGGGCCAAAATCGACACGAAAATTCAGGACACACTGGACCCAGAAAACAAAACGATTTATGTAAAATGAACGTATTAAAATGATCTCGGTGCTCATATGAACAGAGATTATAAAGTCATGTAAATCATGTAAAGTTCCCTGTAGAAACACTGAAATGGTTCCACATGGCCGATATTTCACGGTTCGTCCGCTGACCAAGCCGTCTGAGGGGTCTGCGCAGTATACCTTCCCCATATGGTGGGTGGTGATTAGGTGAGAAATTCAGAAAATACAGGGTGAACCAAAAGATTCATCAATTCAAAGCGAAGGCGCCGAGGAACCAATCACAGTCCAGCTGCAAGAGACTGTCAGTAGAAGGAGCTCCACCACACGGGATGATCTCCGCATTACGTAATAACTTCATGCTCATTTAGACCAGTCACAGTTCACTGCATTGATCTGTAATGACGCACACGTGAAATCAATCGTTTGGAATTCGGATCAATCTTTTCGAACCGCCCTGTGTCGGCAGCTGTGGGTTAAACCCAGGAAACAGCTCTGCGCTGGAGAAACTGCTGATGTAATGTTTTCTTTTCACCGTTATCGTTCTGAGACCAGTGACTGTACCTGGGCTGCGGGGGGTGCTGTTGCATGGTGGGAAGCGCGTGCTGCGGGGGCTGGGCGGAGCTCCATCCTGCCCCGCCCACTCCTGGAGCTGAGCAGGTGAACAGGTGATGCTGGAGAGATCGGCGATATCGGCCACCTGACTGAACCACAACCAACAACACAGATTCATGAGTATCTGTACAGTCAAATAACTGGAGGTATCAGTATTAAGGTTGAAAGATTAATCATTTTATATGAAGAAATTATAGCCTACGTTTATCAAATTAGACCAATCAGAGCCAACCATGGTGTGACATCACAACCACAGCTTACTGGTACACCACGTTCAGGGGTCAAACCTCAAACCAGAAAAGGTGGATAATCTGATCTTCGCATAAAATAAAAAACAGGCTTGAACTTTGATTTATTTATTTATTAATAAGATCTCATAATAAACTCTGAGGTATTATGGGTAAACTGGAATATCTCTTCTTTCAGCTCCAGATGTTTAAAAACTAAGCCAACCTGCTTTAAGAAGCTTTTCTCTGCCGCAATAAGATCACTAGACTCTTCTGAGTAACGTACATCATTTAGGATTTATTAATAATATTTCCAGCCGCTGTAAGAACCCACGGATAAAATGACTGGGAATTTTAAGATTCTCCTGCACAAAACTGTATTGTATTGATGTAACGTGGAGAGAGAGAGACGGAGAGGCAGGATGCAAGTGCAAGTCCTCGGTTCCATAAAAAGGTCACACAGAACCTGCTGAACTAAATACTGAAGCATAAAGGAAACCAAAGACGGAGGCACATGAAGAAAACTAGGAAACTACTGAGAGGTAACCAGAGAGCCTGAGCCTGAGAGCGCACGGCACACGAGAGGGGCGGGGCTACAGACACACACAGGTGAGACAGATAACAAAGGGCCAGGGAGGAGACAAGGACCGGAACAACAGGAGCACATGGAACATAAAAACGGAGAAAGAGGAGGACACGGCCAGACAGAACGTTCCCACTGTGCATCGCCGCTGTCGGAACAAAACCTTCTACCTTTATTTTTGTCTTTTTTCAGTTTTTGATGATTTGAAAGTGCCTGTTGCTCTTTACGCTCTGCGTACGTTTTACGATGAATGGACTGAAAGAAACGGCCCCAAATGACGTGGAAAAAGTCTGGTTCCATTGACTTGCATTAAAAGTCAAGCAGGTTTGTTGCGTCTCCTGTAAAGTCTCCGTTTTTGAGATATTTTGAGCCGTTTTGTTCCGAGTACAGCGACATGTACAATTAGTGATGTGTATTATACTGTATGTTTATGTTTTTGAGCTACAACAGAGCTAAATTACATCTTCATGCACTGGATACAATCATCACTGACTGTTGAGTGGCAATCAAATCAAATGGAGCACAAATCTGATCAGATTCTCTAACAGATCGATCTGGATCACAGCGCTGCCTGAGCAAAGCCCCGGACATTCAGCCTCTCAGTGTCAGAAAAGGAAACGTGGAGACTGCAGCTAGAACTGGACTAGATAGGACCCATATGAACTGTAACTGATGTTACCTGGTGCTCTGTAAGGCTCCCTTCACTGATGTGCTGGATTCTGGTCCAGTCTGGTCCGGCTCTTCAGGCACAGGCTCTGGACAGACTGGCAGGTGAGCCGATGGCCATGCCATGATGGGACACAGAACTGAATATTAAATAATAAGCACATAATATTTACACCTGTCAGGCAGAACGTTCTGACCACCTCCTCGTTTCTCCGCTCACTGTCCACTCTATCAGCTCCACTGACCGTTCAGTTCCACTCTGTAGTTCTACAGTTACAGACTGTAGTCCATCTGTTTCTCTGATACTCTGTTACCCTGTTCTTCAGTGGTCAGGACCCCCATGGACCCTCACAGAGCAGGTACTGTTTGGGTGGTGGGTCATTCTCAGCACTGCAGTAACACTGACGTGGTGGTGGTGTGTTAGTGTGTGTTGTGCTGGTCTGAGTGGATCAGACACAGCGGTGCTGCTGGAGGTTTTAAACACTGTGTCCACTCACTGTCCACTCTATTAGACACTCCTACCTTGTCGGTCCACCTTGTAGATGTAAAGTCAGAGACGACAGCTCATCTGCTGCTGCACAGTTTGTGTTGGTCATCCTCTAGTCCTTCATCAGTGGTCACACAGGACGCTGCCCACAGGACGCTGCCCACAGGACGCTGCCCACAGGACGCTGTTGGCTGGATATTTTTGGTTGCTGGACTATTCTCAGTCCAGCAGCGACACTGAGGTGTTTAAACACTCCAGCAGCACTGCTGTGTCTGATCCACTCAGACCAGCACAACACACACTAACACACCACCACCACGTCAGTGTTACTGCAGTGCTGAGAATGACCCACCACCCAAACAGTACCTGCTCTGTGAGGGTCCATGGGGGTCCTGACCACTGAAGAACAGGGTAACAGAGTATCAGAGAAACAGATGGACTCCAGTCTGTAACTGTAGAACTACAGAGTGGAACTGAACGGTCAGTGGAGCTGATAGAGTGGACAGTGAGTGGGTCAGAATGTTACGCCTGATTGGTGTATAAGCTAAAAATAGAGGTACTAAAGTCCGGTATATAAAGGTACTGCGTCTGTATGTTTCAGGGCGATGCAGAAACATTAAGGTGTCCATTCTTACCCCTAAAACTGGCCTCTGCGACCTGGCCCTCAGTGACCGCAGGGCTGGGGCGGCAGATCTCCATCGTAACGTCCAGATCCTCCTCTGAACTGAGTGTCTTACGGAACAAACGTTCATCAATCACAGCGTTAAATTTACTACATTTACACAAAAACATGTCCGTATGGAGCTTATTGATCATATCAGTTCTCCTCATAATGACTTACATCACCTGCCTCCAACATCAGCAGACTCGAGTCTGCGTCTCTCACGTTCTCCGCCTTTTAATGCCAAAAAGGTTCAGTCATGGCAAAATATCAAAGAGCTACACGCGGGAAATACCTCTCACACCAGTCTTCCGCCTAACGTCTCCCCTACCGCACGGTGAGAACACGACCGGATCATTTTGAATATCTCTAGAGATTTTACCGGTTCTCAGCCAGAACTTATACGATCTTATACGACATGAGCACACGGCTTTGCTTCTGTACGTCTTACTCCAAGCAAGACGATCTGCCAGTATAGAGAAATGATCTCAGACTCAAAAAAGACGGTTCTTCATTGGTTCTTTAGTAAATAGTAGTAGTTCAATATAGAACCATGAACATTCAAAGAACCCTGTCCATGATTAAAGGGCTCTTGCATTATGAAATGGCTCTTCAGATTGAAGGAGAACGTGCTGTAGATGGTTCTACAAAGAACCTTTTTAAAAAGGTTTCTGTATAAAACCAAAAATGGTCCTTCAACTGTAACGAGCCTGACATCATAACAACAGAAGAACACTATACAGAAACCTTTTCAAAAGGGTTCTACATAGAACCATCTACCGCACATTCTCCATCCATCTGAATAACCCTTTAACAATGCGAAGAACCCTTTAATCATGAACAGGGTTCTTTGAATGGTCATGGTTCCATATAGAGCCATTCTTTGAATGTTCATGGTTCTACATAGAGCCATTCTTTGAATGTTCATGGTTCTACATAGAGCCATTCTTTGAATGTTCATGGTTCTACATAGAGCCATTCTTTGAATGTTCATGGTTCTACATAGAGCCATTCTTTGAATGTTCATGGTTCTACATAGATCCAGTTTTTGGATGTTCACGGTTCTACATAGAGCCCTTCTTTGGATGTTCACGGTTCTACATAGAGCCATTCTTTGAATGTTCATGGTTCTATATAGAGCCATTTTTCTTTAAAGAACCTTTGAAGAACCATTTTAAGTGCACTTACTTGATAAAATGACTCAAACAAGTCAGAAATGCCACAGAGATGAGAAACTAATCCCCGACCGTCTCAACATGAGGAACATCAGCTATTCTGCTTTCACCTCTAAGGCTCAGTATCAGAACCGGCTTCACAGCTGCTGTACGTCTGCACGGCTCTGCAGCGTCTGGGCTGATGATGGTGATGATGAGATCACCTGAGAGAGCTGCTCTGCAGCGTCCGCACTGTCTGGGTGGTGTTTCGGAGTGTAGAAGATGCTGGAAGGCTCCACAGGAGACTCCATACAGTCTGACTCTGAACTGCTCTCCTCCTGAAAACACACGGATCTCAGACACAGTCTTACAGATTCAGACACTCATCATTTACATTTAAAGTGCAAAAAGTAGGAAAGCAATCAATCTTTTACAGAACGCTACAAATAAAGTGTCATATATCGTATCTGAAACCTAAAAAGCCTGGAATTCTCAACATCCAACATAACTAAGTGGTTCAGAGCAGTTTGGAGTAGAACTCTCTGTTCTAGATAAACTTACTGTTCACAGTGGTGGTGATGGGAACCAGACGTCCCCCTCTAAAAGCTCCTCACAGTGGTGGTGATAGGAACCAGACGTCCCTCTAAAAGCTCCTCACAGTGGTGGTGATGGGAACCAGACGTCCCTCTCTAAAAGCTCCTCACAGTGGTGGTGATAGGAACCAGACGTCCCTCTAAAAGCTCCTACAGAAAGTTCCTACATGAACTGGTTCTGAATTCACTGCCTGATGACTGAGACGCTGTTTTATGAGAGTTTAGAGAACTTCAACTCCATTCATGGTGGAGGGAGACATGCAGGGCGCTGTGCGGCAAAATAGTCCCCAAAGAAAACTCGTTATTCCAGATTTTCCACTATTTTCTCATCATCAACATTCCATATAAGCTCAGAAGACTCGTGTAGGTTCTCTGGTGGTTCTGGATGGTAAATAAAGTGTCTATATCTGTGTTGTCGTCATGGCGACGCCTGGTTCCCATCACCACCACTGTAAAGACGTCTGAACCATTTCACACCAAACCCTCTGAGTCTCTCCGTTTACGTCTCAACCACTGGAACATGGGGGAATTTTGAAAAAAGTGGACTTCCTGTTTAACTTCAGTATAATAATGGTTTACCTCTCCTTGTGTAGACTCCTGCATGGTGAAGGTGTGGAAGTCTGCGCTCTCTTCACTTTGGACACCTGGCAGAATAAAAATAAGGGAGAAGGCAAACACTCATCCACAAAATCCTGCGTCGAATATCCAAAGTAAGCCGTCATCACCTCAAGACATCTAATTTACTAAGTTTACTTTCTCTTACAATTTTAAAATGATACAATTTTACATCTAATTTTGTTTTATACTATTTTATGAACCTCCTAATTGCAATTATTATTGTTATTAATAACGCTGTTGTTATTATTACCTGCAAAGCTCTTGGACAGCTGCTCCAGCAGTGTGTGGTTGTGAGGGTTCTGTTTATCCACCAGAGGGCGCTGCTCCTCCTCCACATCTTCACTGTCGCTGCTGCCAACAGGCCCTGCCGAAGCCCCCAGCCTGCCCCGGGTCATCCGGACCACTAGCTCGCTCACTTCACCTTCACAGCACACAGACACTCAGTGAATAATCAATGCAGAGACAATAATAATCACATGTAATTAGTCTGCGACTAAATAGTGATGCACTGAAAATTACTGGTGAGCACCAGAACTCAGGAGACAGTAGAGGCTGAAACAGAACTTCCTCATACACACCTCTGCATCAGTTATAACAACCTATATTATAATAAATTAGACCTACACCTTTGGACTGAAACTGAAAAACTACAAACTAATGAAAAAAAACTTTTTTTAATTATTTCAAAGTCAGTCCTGTCAGCTGGATGTAACTCCAGTCTATCAAGTTATGGATGTCTGCTTTAATGCAGGACTTTACTGGTCAGGAGCAGCGAAAGCACACAGTGTTTAAACTAGAGATGGAATGACCGATCAGCTATGCATCAGCATTGAAATCAAATCAGATCAAATCTATTTGTAGCGCTTTTTACAACGGATGTCGTCACAAAGCAGCTTCACAGAATTCCAGTAAAGACAGAGTTTTAACAAGAAGTGTAAAAAAACCCTGGTGGGCAAGCCAGGGGGCAACAGGGGCAAGGAGAACCTCCCTCAGAGCTGAGGAAGAAACCTTGGGAGGAACCAGGCTCACCAGGGGGGACCCGTCCTCCTCTGGTCAGACTACCTACAGAGTTATTATACTACTAATATTAATAGCAGTAGTGTTAGTAGTAGGAATAGCTGGGAGTCCATAAGAACATCAGGGTACGGTGGGCAGCTCGTCCAGGGCAGGTGGCGGTAGCTGGGGCGTGGGCAGCTGGTCTGAAGCGGGCAGCAGGATTTACTGTTTGAGGATTTAATGATTTACTGCTGTGGCCCTTCGCGAGGCCCCTTGGTCACAGCTGCCTAACGAGATCGCTTTGGATTTGGTGTGGACAGGCTTTAACAGTCTGTGGTCAGTCCATCTCTAGTTTAAGCCAGTGATTCCCACTAGACGAAATCTCCACATCGGCCGTCTGCTGCTGTTACTGTAAGATAAAGAGACTGAGCTGTAAGATCCACCGTAGTGAAAGTAAAAGGTGTGTAACTAGTGTGAGTAGCTGTGCAGCAGCTCCTAGCCAGGCACCTAAACTTGCAACTCACTGCCCTACCTTATAAATATTAGGTGATCATTAGCTTACTGCGCTACAAAGTGCTGGCTGGTCAGAAAAGTCTGCCATCTGAAGCAGATCATTCAGTCGCCTGACATGAGAATGCAGTTCAGTTTATAGAGTAAACAAAGCGCCCAGTCCAGAACGACACACCTGCTGAAGAGCATGCAGATGTCTGCAAATACCCCCTACAATTTAAACTCTAATTAAAACCAAAACAAGCAGCTATTTTGTTTGTTTATGGTCAGCAATAGTGTGTTCTTCCTTCTGTCCGGTGGCACTGAAATGTGATAATGTTCCAGGCGATTTCCCAGGATAAACCACTAGAGCTCTGGTTAACATCAACATTTCAGCGTCTTACTGGTCCACTTGGGCTTGGCGTGGTCAGCGGTCAGGGGTGCGGTCATCTGCCGAGCTCCGTGTGATGATCTATCAGGTCTGAAACGACATGAAGACGTCTGTGTTGCTGATGTTCTTCTGTTTGTACAGCACTGAACAGGTGTCATTGAACTGAACACTGAGTACCTGTCGGACTGTTCAGTGATCCTGATTGGCTGCTGCTGCCTCCGATCTGCCCTTCCGTCTCTCTGAGAAACATTTCTGTCTCCCTACCGAAAAAACATAACATCACCGCTCAAACCGCACGTCCCGAGTCCTCACTCTGTCCTCAAGCAGCCCTTTTCACACAGCTAAGCCTGACACTGATGTAAGTCTCCTTCCTGTAAGTTCACACAACAGGTCGATTTCTGGCTTCATCAGCAGCACCTCCTCCTGATTTGGGCCGATCAATATTACTTTTATAGGACTAAGTGAATTACTTCAGTACTACTGAGGATCAAAAACGCCACTGATATCCAATTTCAGCCTCTTCAGTTACTTCACGGCTTACTTCTGTTCTAAAATCCAGACTGCTGATTGGCTGTGAGTAAATATGCCCCCTTCCAGTAACTCGTCTCTCATTCGAGTCACACCCACGTTTGGTTTGTTATTTAAAAGAAGGTTCTGGAAAATGTAAAGAGAAAGTTCAGGAATCAGCACCAAAGTCACAGCATTTAATCAGCTCCACTGACCGTTCAGTTCCACTCTGTAGTTCTACAGTTACAGACTGTAGTCCATCTGTTTCTCTGATACTCTGTTACCCTGTTCTTCAGTGGTCAGGACCCCCATGGACCCTCACAGAGCAGGTACTGTTTGAGTGGTGGGTCATTCTCAGCACTGCAGTAACACTGACGTGGTGGTGGTGTGTTAGTGTGTGTTGTGCTGGTCTGAGTGGATCAGACACAGCAGTGCTGCTGGAGTTTTTAAACACCTCAGCACAAACTGTGCAGCAGCAGATGAGCTGTCGTCTCTGACTTTACATCTACAAGGTGGACCGACAAGGCAGGAGTGTCTAATAGAGTGGACAGTGAGTGGACACAGTGTTTAAAAACTCCAGCAGCACTGCTGTGTCTGATCCACTCGCACCAGCACAACACACACTAACACACCACCACCACCACCACGTCAGTGTTACTGCAGTGCTGAGAATGACCCACCACCCAAACAGTACCTGCTCTGTGAGGGTCCATGGGGGTCCTGACCACTGAAGAACAGGGTAACAGAGTATCAGAGAAACAGATGGACTCCAGTCTGTAACTGTAGAACTACAGAGTGGAACTGAACGGTCAGTGGAGCTGATAGAGTGGACAGTGAGCGTAGAAACGAGGAGGTGGTCATGATGTTACGGTGTATATCATTGTATATATGTACATACTAAAACACTGCTTTGTAAAATATAGAAAATTCTGTGATATAGATAAATTGTCACTGGCATTTCCTATTATTCACAGGCACATAGACAGACAGACATATGGATAAATAGACAGACAGATAGACAGAGAGACAGACAGACAGAGAGACAGACAGACAGAGAGAGAGACAGATATCCAACCCCGCTCCTGATATCACCAAAATACTGTATAACACTCAGTAAAAACAATAAATGACTTTAGATTCCAACCTCCACACCTCAAACGCGCATCATCAATATTAAATAGGACAAATGATCAATGATCGTCACTTTACACTGGTCTGAATGGAGCTGTAGCGCAGTCTGTGTACCTGAGGACTGGGAAAGCTGTCCTCTCCAGCGGAGCAGTAATGGCTGACCTCGTCTCCGTCTGTGCCCCACTCCAGCTGACCACCCTGCAGTTCCAGCAGCGGCCTGTAGGTGGAGGGGGGTCCAACTGCCTTCAGGACCACCACCTTCCCCTCACTTTTCCTGCCCAAACCGTCCACCTCATCCTCACTGACCCCAGCGTCCAGCTCATCGTACTGTGGCCCGTCTATCAGCCCCAACTCAGCGTTCTCCAGACTGCTCTCCACCTGCTGCAGCAACACCTGCACAGACACACAGACACACAGACAGACAGACAGACAGATACATAGACAGGCAGATAGATAGATGGGCAGACAGACAGATAGATAGACAGATAGTCAGATAGATGGGCAGACAGACAGACATACAGACAGATAGATAGATAGACAGACAAATACATAGAAAGACAGACAGACAGGCAGACAAACAGTCAGATAGATGGGCAGACACACAGACAATTAGACAGACAGTCAGACAGATGGACAGACAGACAGACAGTCCCATATGTAGACTGATAGACACAGACAGCTTCACACTGATTAGTTTTAAGTTGTAAACCTTTGATTGATGACCAGACAGACAGAAAACTGCCCTACACACATTCACTGGAGCACAGATTTACTCTCGGCGCACCTGAGACACTTTGAGGTTCAGTATGATGGCGCTGATGTGCTCTGACACAGCATCGGGGGGGCGGGTTGCCAGATTCTCCTCCACAGCGCTGCTGCTGGACCACACGTCCAGAGAGCTGCTGGTTTTGTCCACTGGGGAGCAGAGTGACATACGCCACTCGTCCAGAGGGAGGATATCACGGTAGGAAATGTCCTGATGGCGCTCCTCAGCGTCTGTGCTGCTTTCTGCATCATCGTTCTGGAGTCTTCTGGGAGACGTCTGCGAGGTCTCGCTCTCCAGCAGGCGGTCCAGTCTCCACAGCTGGTCCTGGATCTCTCTGTCCACTGTGCTGTCCGAGTCTGAATACTCAGGGGGCTGCTGACCTGCTGAGAAATGATAATCATGTACTGGAGTTCAGGGACTTTTCCAAAGTTTAGTCTTTTATTTTAGAAGGAAAACTCAGTGATGTCCATCCTTTCCCTCTCTAAAAAGTTTTGTTCAGGGCTTTTTTCCATTTTTAGTAGACATGAAGACACTGTCACCTGATATGCTGCATCAAAATGACCATGAAACCTTAAAAATAACGCAGCCTTTCACAAAGTGGCTTAATGGAACACCTTATGATACGAACAGATTCAACCACAAGGGAAAAATAATAATAAACACTGGTAAAAAACTGGAGACTGCAGGTGACTGTACATGCTGCTTTGGACAGCTCCAGGCAGAAGCCCTGCATATGTTACACATGCTGAACTTTTCTTAACTGTCCCTGTCAAATAAATAAATCAATAGTAATCAATATTCAATAGATGCTGGATCAGCATGCTCTAGTAAAAGGTGGCGTGAACTACGGATGAACTGGAACGGAGAGAGATACGAATTCAAATTCTGTAAAGCTCTGAAACTCAGAGAGCTCACCTGGTTCCTCAGGCTTTCCATCCGGGAGCTCAGCGCTCCATCTCCGCATGCTCTGACCGGCTGATAGGGGGCGCCCTCCACTCCTGTCCCGTCTACCACTCAGCTCCTGTATGAGAACATATCTGTCACCGCCGCTGCATCATGTTCCAAACCCACTTTCCGAGTGTTTTCAGTTATTTTCTTAAGCTCCAGCACTGCAGGAGTGTTTAAACTGTCATGACACAAATCCCCTTCTGTCACTGAAGCAGCACCACCGACAGCTCAACTGGTGAAAAATAACATTTTTATGCAGCTCCTAAACCATAAATAGCTTAGATATTAGGAGCCTTTTCACAGTCAGGCTAGCTGGCTAGAGTATTTCAAACATGTGCCTTCATGAGCTTCTTCTGGTTTGGGTTCATGCTGACTTGTGTGCTAAATAGTGCCCCCTGCTGGAGAAACAGACAGCAAGCAACTCTCAAAGCCACGCCCACATGATTTATATTTTTTAAAAAGCTGGCATTTTCTGTCATTACAGCAGAGTCGCCCTACAGGGTTGATCAAATTCTCCAGCTGTATGTATTTTTGCTGTTATTTCATTTAGACCTTCTGTTTCACCGTCTGGGACCAAGGAATGCACCCATGCATCAAATTAGATGTTTCTCAGTGTTTCTATTAATATCGTTGTGATGATCCAGCTCTGAAATCCAGTTCAAACCCTTCCTGAATCCGTAGAGCCGCCCTTTCCATTCCATCTCACCACGAGATCACACGAGACACACATCCGGAGTTATGAGCCTGTGAAGAGGGGCTGAGATACACGTCATCTGCCTCTCAGCGTGTGGAGCTGCTGGATTTGTGTGTCCGTCTACATTCTGTGTGAAACTGACCGACGGACACTCAGGAGATCACTAAGGACTGACCGTCACGCCGGAAACCCTTCATTCTTCATTCAGTCCACATCGGAGACTCGTGTGAAACGGCGTGAGAGAGTTTCCGGCTGCTGAAGCTGCTGCAGCGGGTTTGGAAAGCAGTGATGAGGAGAACTTTTATCCACTGTTTTATTCATACATTCTACTTTGTGATCCTGAGAGTCTGTTAAACACATTTCAACACGAAAACAATCCGTCCACGTCACAAGCAGCTTTCACAAGAGATATTAGGAATTTCTAAAACTGTATTTCTAATTTTCAGCTTTCAAGGCCAATTATTTATTTACACAGTGTTGAGGTCAGAAGAGTCTCGCTACAGAGGGAGCTGAGACTGCTCTGAATATTGTGATATATAATATGCGGGTATCACGTCGTATGCAAGAGCCTTTAAGGCGAATTTAAGAACATACGCAAAAATCCGAAAGACGTCCTCAGAGCCCAGAGGGTTAATGTGCAATGCTTGCTTATACTCCTGTGTGAAACACTGAGCTTTTATAACTATAATGAATAGTATCTATAATAAAAGTTACTTGTTATATAAAGAAAGATTATTTTTATTATTCATATTATAGTTCCAGTTCTAAATGCTGTCAATCTGTTTGTAACAGATAACGAATATCCTGTGTTTAAATGAGTCAAAATGACCGGAAGCTGGGTGAGTTGCAATAACACAGTGTTAATGCAGTGAGATGTGCAGTGGTCTCACCTTTAGGTCGCAACGTAGCGTGTACCGGACGTCCAGCAGGCTGCAGGTCCTGTCCTTCGCTCGCGGCTGCAGGCCTCTCTGTAGAAGCTGATAGTACGGCTGGGGAACGGCCGGATCTGCAGAAAGAGCCTGACCTGCGTCCACGGCCTGCTTTATCCAGCGAGGGTCCACACTGCCCCACGGAACTGCATCTGACCATCACACACAAACAACGATACACTGAAACACCGAGACACCGGCTCAGACAGAGTGCTACAGATTTTAAAAAGACGGTTCTTCAAGGGTTCTTTAGTAAGGAAAATGGTTCTATGGTTCTTTGCATGATTAAAGGGTTCTTTAGGGAGCTGTAGATGGCTCAACATAGAACCTTCTTGAAAAGGGTTCTATATAGCACATCTTAATGACAGCAGAACCCTTTTTGGTGCTTTACAGAACCACGTGGAACTAGAAAGAACCATTTATAACACGTTCTACATTAATCTGAAGAACAGTGTCAAGACGCAAAGAAGCCTTTAATCAAGCGAAGGGTCTTTGGAGCGTGCATGGTTCTCTATAGAACCATTTTCTTTAAATTAAACATGTTCCCCAAATCGTTTAGGCCTAGCAGGTACCCATAGATAGTAGGCCTACCCCCACCAATGATCCGCTGCAGTTTAATCCTACATTATATTCTATTTTTGGTTTAAATGCTTTAATTATTAGTGGATTTAATCACATATTAAATCATCTAATACTAAATAACCCAAAACTGCTTCACCTGTTGTTTTAAAAGGTGTTACCGCAAATGTATGCGTTCATGAGCTTCTTCTGGTGTGGGTTCATGATGGGCCAATAGACTGCAAGAGATTTTCAAAGCCACGTCCACGTGATTTACATACTTAAAAAACCCTAAGCTTTCTGTTATTAGAGCGGAGTGACTATACAGTTCAGCTGTAGACGCCTGTAAAAGCCCTTCGTGTTTCTTTTCCACAGGTTTTACAGCTCAATCACTGGGACACTTAAGCTGAATGGAAAAGGCTGTAAATTAGTACAACACATGCAGCAGAGACAGTGTGGAATTTACTCTATCACAGCCTAACAGCTTCTCCAGACACCACAGTAACCCAGTAAAAGTGAATAAAGCATTGTGTGCGTGTATTACTTAATATTATACTTAATATTATGATATCCAGGCATTAAAGGTGAGTGTACCTAATAAACTGGCTATACTGTATGTATGGTGAATGTACCTGTATACAGCTCTTGTAGGAGCGTACAGAGGCTGTAGAGGTCAGCTTTTCCTGTGCATGCTCTTCTTCTGATGACCTCAGGAGCTGCCCAGTTATACAGCCCAGCAGGAAGTGGCAGGGCAACTTTACCAGGGCAACTGCCCTCACTGCGAAACACGGCAACAGGCAGACGGCTGAAGCAGGTAAAGTGACTCCCTCTGGATACTAAAGCAAAACTTCACCGCTTTTTCAAAGCATCTGAATAATTAAATGCCTGAAATGTAAACAGGGAGGCTCAGGGCGATTTGGTGTGAAACGCTCCGTTCTAGATAAGTCAGAACCGTTCCCAGTGGTGGTGATGGGAACCAGACGTCCCTCTAAAAGCTCCTACAGAAAGTTCCTACATGAACTGGTTCTGAATTCACTGCCTGATGACTGAGACGCTGTTTTATGAGAGTTTAGAGAACTTCAACTCCATTCATGGTGGAGGGAGACATGCAGGGCGCTGTGCGGCAAAATAGTCCCCAAAGAAAACTCATTATTCCAGATTTTCCACTGTTTTCCATCATCAGCATTCCATATAAGCTCAGAAGACTCGTGTAGGTTCTCTGGTGGTTCTGGATGGTAAATAAAGTGTCTGTATCTGTGTTGTAGTCATGGCGACGCCTGGTTCCCATCACCACCACTGTAAAGACGTCTGAACCGTTTCACACCAAACCCTCTGAACCTCTGATTACACCTCTCACTCTGAGATATGGAGGAACTTATTTTCCCTTTAAAATAAGCTTAGACCAGTATATCATGGACCTCTACAAGCAGGGAGCAACGTCAGCCTATGTTAATTTGAGGTTATGTACTACGTTGTAATCGTTGCTACCTGTCTATACCTGTCCAACCTGCTTCTTCTGAAAGCGGTAAATGTAAACAAATTTGCATACATTATGCATGTTGTCTAAAAATCACAGGCCTTCCTTTATAAGTAAGTTATAAATATATCTATAAACATGGACTAAAGTGGCCTAGCATAGCTAAACCCAGCAGCAGCCACACTTCATCTTAAACTCCGTCCCTTAACAGCCAAAACAGCTGAATCAGCACAAGGTGTCTTTCCCTGGAACTTGCTGCGTCTGTCCCTTGGTGTTGATCAGGTTTACCTGGTCACCATGAAGCCAAGGCCAGTGACCTTTGCGACCCCTGGGTGAACAATGATGACGGAGTGTGATGAGAGCGCTCTGAGGACCAGCGCTCGGCCGTGCAGGTACAACAGCGCTTCACACACCTGCAGCACCACAGCCAGCAGATCACACACCTGCAGCACAGGGAACTCTGCCCTCTGGACCACACACACACACACACACACACACACAGAATGATATACATAACAAACACACTCAGAGCGTGTCAAACTATATTAACTACTGATTATGATTATTATTCTGAACATAGTGGGTACTGAATAACTCACAGTGGGTACTGAACAACTCACAGTGGGTACTGAATAACTCACAGTGGGTACTGAACAACTCACAGTGGGTACTGAATAACTCACAGTGGGTACTGAACAACTCACAGTGGGTACTGAACAACTCACAGTGGGTACTGAATAACTCACAGTGGGTACTGAACAACTCACAGTGGGTACTGAATAACTCACAGTAGATACTGAATAACTCACTGTAGATACTGAATAACTCACAGTGGGTACTGAACAACTCACAGTGGGTACTGAACAACTCACAGTGGGTACTGAACAACTCACAGTGGGTACTGAATAACTCACAGTGGGTACTGAACAACTCACAGTGGGTACTGAATAACTCACAGTGGGTACTGAATAACTCACAGTAGATACTGAATAACTCACAGTGGGTACTGAATAACTCACAGTAGATACTGAATAACTCACAGTGGGTACTGAATAACTCACAGTAGATACTGAATAACTCACTGTAGATACTGAATAACTCACAGTGGGTACTGAATAATTCACAGTACATACTGAATAACTCACAGTGGGTACTGAACAACTCACAGTAGATACTGAATAACTCACAGTGGGTACTGAATAACTCACAGTGGGTACTGAATAACTCACAGTGGGTACTGAACAACTCACAGTGGGTACTGAATAACTCACAGTGGGTACTGAATAACTCACAGTGGGTACTGAACAACTCACAGTGGGTACTGAATAACTCACAGTGGGTACTGAACAACTCACAGTGGGTACTGAATAACTCACAGTGGGTACTGAATAACTCACAGTGGGTACTGAACAACTCACAGTGGGTACTGAACAACTCACAGTGGGTACTGAACAACTCACAGTGGGTACTGAACAACTCACAGTAGATACTGAATAACTCACAGTGGGTACTGAATAACTCACAGTGGGTACTGAACAACTCACAGTGGGTACTGAACAACTCACAGTGGTTACTGAATAACTCACAGTGGTTACTGAATAACTCACAGTGGGTACTGAACAACTCACAGTGGGTACTGAACAACTCACAGTGGGTACTGAACAACTCACAGTGGGTACTGAATAACTCACAGTGGGTACTGAACAACTCACAGTGGGTACTGAACAACTCACAGTGGGTACTGAATAACTCACAGTGGGTACTGAACAACTCACAGTGGGTACTGAATAACTCACAGTAGATACTGAATAACTCACAGTGGGTACTGAATAACTCACAGTGGGTACTGAATAACTCACAATGGGTACTGAATAACTGACAGTGGGTACTGAATAACTCACAGTGGGTACTGAATAACTCAGAGTAGCTGGTGGATAATAAGTCTTAAGCCGTGAACAGACGGTAAGAGAATTAACATACAACTGACACAAATTCCAAGGCCTTTCACGCTGATATATATGTAGATATATATATAGGTATATATGATATGTGTGTGTATACGATGTAAATGATGGTCTGAGTTACCCTGTGATACAGGACAGTGTACAGTGACCCCACATGCACTCTTTCATAAACCAGTCTGCTGCGCTGCAGGTCTGCAGTGATGCTCCCGGCCATCAGCTGCAGCAGGTGAGGGTGGAACAGCCGGCTGGAATACACACACAGTACAAACAACACACACACACACACACACACACACACACACACACACACACACTACAAACAACACACACACACACACACACACACACACACACACACACACACAGTACAAACAACACACACACACACAGTACAAACAACACACACACACACACACACACAGTACAAACAACACACACACACACACACACACACACACAGTACAAACAACACACACACACACAGTACAAACAACACACACACAGAATACAGATCACACACACAGTACAAACAACACACACGCACACACACAATACAGATCACACACACACACAATACAGATCACACACACAGTACAAACAACACACACACACACAGTACAAACAACACACACACAGTACAGATCACACACACACAGAATACAGATCAAACACACAGAATACAGATCACACACACAGTACAAACAACACACACACACACAATACAGATCACACACACACAGAATACAGATCACACACACAGTACAAACAACACACACACACACAGTACAAACAACACACACACACACAGTACAAACAACACACACACACACACACAATACAGATCACACACAGGGACACAACACCAATCAGTGATGAACTCCTCTTCAAACAGGCGTGTAAATCTTATATAAACTGTGATCACTTCAGTGTTTTTCTTCCACTTTCTTTACTTCTGTAAATACAGGAGTAAAGTTCCCGCGTGTTTAACTGCTGCTGCCTCCAGAATCACGGGGTCCTGAGAACACACGACGGGTTCTGCTCTGTGATGCTGCTGAGTGTTTCACCTGCAGTGCTCCAGCTCTGCGATGAGCAGGTCCTGGTAGAGATCTTCCTCGGCATGTTTCTGCAGCTCTTTCACTGTAACACGGCATCCTCTCCAGCTGTAGCTGTGGGCAGGGGTGAAAACCGAGGACTGCTGATTTAAAGGGCTCATATCACAGACCTTCTCTCACAGCTCTGAACTGAAGAGGCTGAGTAAACATAGAAGATATAGAAGTTTCAAACTGTACCACATCCACCCTACAGCGGTTTAGCCCCGCCCTACAGCGGTTTAGCCCCGCCCATCCACCCTACAGCGGTTTAGCCCCGCCCACCCACCCTACAGCGGTTTAGCCCCACCCATCCACCCTACAGCTGTTTAACTCCACCCATCCACCCTACAGCTGTTTAACTCCACCCATTCACCCTGCAGCTGTTTAACTCCACCCATTCACCCTGCAGCTGTTTAACTCCGCCCATCCACCCTACAGCGGTTTAGCCCCGCCCATCCACCCTACAGCTGTTTAACTCCACACATTCACCCTACAGCAGTTTAGCCCCACCCATCCACCCTACAGCGGTTTAGCCCCGCCCATCCACCCTGCAGCGGTTTAGCCCCACCCATCCACCCTACAGCGGTTTAGCCCCGCCCATCCACCCTACAGCTGTTTAACTCCACACATTCACCCTACAGCAGTTTAGCCCCACCCATCCACCCTACAGCGGTTTAGCCCCGCCCATCCACCCTACAGCGGTTTAACTCCACACATTCACCCTACAGCGGTTTAGCCCCGCCCAGCCACCCTACAGCGGTTTAGCCCCGCCCACCCGCCCTACAGCGATTTAGCCCCGCCCATCCACCCTACAGCGGTTTAGCCCCGCCCACCCACCCTACAGCGGATTAGCCCCGCCCATCCACCCTACAGCGGTTTAACTCCACACATTCACCCTACAGCGGTTTAGCCCCATCCATCCACCCTATAGCGGATTAACTCACCCATCCACCCTACAGCGGTTTAGCCCCGCCCATCCACCCTACAGCTGTTTAACTCCACCCATCCACCCTACAGCTGTTTAACTCCACACATTCACCCTACAGCTGTTTAACTCCACCCATTCACCCTGCAGCTGCTCAGCCCCATATAGTAATATGATACAGTAATATAGACGTTTGTCAAGTTAATAAATGAGATCAAAGCCGTGTGACAACACTAGGAGCAGTGAGTGGTACTTGGTCATGCAGCAGGAGGGTCCACAGCTGAAGGAGCAGAGAGCTTCATCCTCAGCCTGCGCTAACTCAGAGTCCGCTATCAGCGGCACAGACGCCAGCAGACCTGCAGGCTGCTGAGACCTTCCAGCACATAACTGTGGAGAAAGAGACCCAAGAGAAGAAGCTCAGAGGGCGAAGCGGCGAAGTGCGACATATCACAACACCTCAGGACGTTTTCATGATGCACTGTGTCCCAATATTTATTTCTTCTGATCTGATCAGCTAGAACAGACAGACAGTGCCACAGTTTTAAAAACACTATAAAATCCTCCACTTCACACAGTGAGCTGCACCAAACACACCGGAACCACCGGGACCACCGGGACCACCGGGACCACTGGGACCAGTTACTCCAGTTACATCCACAACCTGCTCACAGAGGCACGCTGCGACACACTGTGACGTAATTCATCACCACAGCGACAGATCTCGTCTGCCCAGCTCTACATCACTGCTGCCGCAACAGAAGCTCTAATCCTCTAATCTAATTAAATATTCAAATGGGCTAATGAGCTTAACGACGTGCTAACATTCTGTGCTGAATGGAGGGATAGAAATGCTCCAAAAGTCTCGTTCCATTAACCTCCATCCAAACGACGGAGGGGTGCAGTGTTGGGGCTACATGACCCTCCAAACGGAGGTTTTTCAGAGACTCCAAACAGAGAGATACGAGAAAAACAGAGAAACGGCGAGACGGAGAACAAGAGACCAGAGAAACCCACAAACGTGGGAATTTACTCTGTTTAAAAAATGACAATAACCGTCATATTATATTAGTTTAATGTGGTTTCTGTTTATTTTGGTTGTTTTTCTTCATAACAAGCATTAAAATCACTAACAGTGTCAACGTCTCTTTAGCTGACTTTCCCGTTCCACCTTAAATGGAGCAGCAGTTACAGTCTGGCGCCTCAGTCATCAGAACTGCTGGGATTAGAAAATTCTAACAAGAATCTGGAGAATCTCTGACTTCAGCTTCACATCACTGAAGAATTAGGGGGGGTGATAATAAATAACTGCCCCCCTCTTTGAAGGCGTCTGATCCCTAAATGTAACTAAAGCCCAGCAGTGAGGAGCTGAACTTTCCCCTCCTCTGCTGTCCCTGCAGACGGGCAGGGTCGCCTACAGAGCGGCGCTAGTAGCTGTTAATGAAGTGATGCTCTTTTATTAGAGGGGCTCATTTCAGAGGAAGATCTCAACCACTGCCCTGTAGCTCAGGAACAAGGGGCAGCGCTCCAAAACAAGGGGTGGGGGTGAAAGTGAGAAATGGGACGGGGCCTGAATAGAGAGTTTTAACGTATCACACTAAACGGGGCAGTAAAGACACTCACCTTCCCAAAGCCGAAACACTGGACCACGTCACAGACGGAGGACTTTGTGCTTAGTTTCTTGTTAACGAGGAGGTCAGAGCCCCTAAACAGAAGGTCAAAGTTCAAACCTCCCAGCAGCAACAGAAAGCTCCCACTCAGTGAGCGCTTCATTTAATCACACACTAGAGGGCGCCAAAGTCCAAAATGAATGGGGGCCTATGGAGCTCAAGGAAACCTGTCATTTTCCATTTTCTAACAGTGCCTTACTCGTCTATGACCTCATCCAGCCGATCGAGGCGCATGTGCGGAGACTCACCCGGGCCGGAGGAGCTCCAGCAGAGACGGAGAGCGCAGGAGGGTCTTGGAGGAAGTTGGAGTGACTCGTCCGTCTCGAGGCGAGTGTGTCTGAGTTAGACTGCACATGTGAGAGACACAGCTCTTCAGGAAATCCAGCATCTGAAAACATCAGTAAAGAAAATGAACCCTGAGAGATCACAGCTGTCACCAGCGCAGCTACATCGATAGTTCCAGCTACGCTTCTGGGAAGCAGCTGTGTGGCAACTGCACGGTTCCGGTTAGGCTACGTTTACACAGCAGGTAGAAGTGGCCCAAATCCGACCTCTTTCCTTGTGTGAACAGCCAAAAACACACTGAATCTGACGTTTTCAATTCCGATTTGGGACACTTTCATATGTGGTGATGAGCCCAGCTGTCAACCACTGGAACGTCATGCTGTGATGCTGGCGAGGACGACACCGAAAGCTCCGGGAGCGACTGGCGTTTGCTGGCCGTCAGGACTGTTGACCTCTGGACGAGCCGCCTTGTGAAGCTCTGTCCTTTCGCGCGTGCGGCTCGGTTTAGGAGCTGATCCGTTCAGACTGATGTCACAATCAGATCACGTTTAAAAGATAATCTGAACAGATTCGGCCACTTTTACCTGCTGTGTGAACGCAGCCTTACTGTTTTGTTCCTGGACGCGTTCCTGGACCGTTTTCGTTTGGCGTATTTATGAAATGCAGTGAAATGTCGTTTTGTACTCGTTTGGACTGCCTGTGAAATTTGAACCGAGCCTTGAATTTGTGATTTGGGTTTGATAATTTTATCGTTTAGAATTCAGACGGCAGTCATTGGAGTGTTAGTTTTAAAGCGCCCTTAGTGATGTGTGAATAGGGTTAGGCCTAGGATCTGTGGTGATGACTGCCATGTTTAGTTATAAACATAAGCTGTTTATTACTCAGGGTGGGGGTGATACGACCCCCGGGGGTGATATACCGTCTGTGTGCCTTGTGCTGGTGTTTCGTGTTTTCCCTGTTGTGTGTGTCCCCTCATGGCCAGACGGGGGGAAAATGACAGGTTTACTTCCTTCAAAAGCTCAAACAAGTTGAGGCGATGGCTTCAGGGACGAGCAATTGCCAAAATAATAGATTTGAAATCGTTAATTGAGTTTGTTTATTCCGCCTGATGACCGATGGGATAGGCACCAACAGCCCCCGCGACCCAGGAGGAGAAGCGGCTTAGAACGTGTGTGTGTTAATTACTTTGGCAATTGCTCGTCCCTGAAGCCATCACCTCAACTTGTTTGAGCTGTTGAAGGAAAGAAACCATTTACTGGTTTAAATGGTGTCCAGTGTCTGGCCTGGTCTGGCCGGACCCTAGATCCTAGATCCTAGACGCACCCACGATCGTGATTGGCTAAAGAGCCGGTGACGATGGCAAAACGTCTCAAAAATCAAACAGAGGGTGGAAACAATAATGTTGCATTTTCTCTGTCTGAAAAATTTAAATTTTTCATCAATTATATTCATAATTATATTATATTATTATATTATTTTTCATCAATTATATACAATTATCAATTATACACGTGCTGGAATTAATTAATCGTCGTCTGAATAAATCGCGCCGACACTTCACTCTCGGGGTGTAAAGACTTCTAGTTAAACTACGAGATGCTGGACAATCTGCCACAACTGGTCATTAAGATATAAGCTGTTTTATTTCGAGTCGTCTCTGCTGTGATTTTGTGTACATGAGAAGCAGTACCGACCCGGGGGGAGTGTTCCTGAGCTCCAGCCTCCGCCCAGTCTCGGGGGGTCCTGCCCTGCTCATCATGTAACCTTAAATCTCCTCCATGGTCCAGCAGACCACTCAGGAGCCACGGGTTACAGGAGAACACGGCGGCATGGACCGGCGTGCTTCTGTCCACACAGCGGCTGGAAAAACATTCGGTTATGTACCAAAAACAGTCGTAATTAATTTCTATATGGTCAATTTCCAGCCTCTCTTTATCCCAGACTACTTCTGTTACTGTACCTTTAAGACTGACCTATGTAAATGAGCTCTGCTCTGATTGGCTGTTGTCTCATTCAAGCTGAAACACTCTTTATATGTTCAGTGTGAGTGGGCAGAGCTAAACTGATGTAGGCCAAACAGGCAGATATATGCAAATGCCTTGATTTTGTGACGTCACAAAGACAGCGAATCCAGACTGTCTGTGCAGTTTACTTCTCATATGTGGACTTAGAAACGTAATTAATGGCCAGAGACAAGAACTACCATGGTAAAAATAGTCTGTTTTATTTTCAGGTTGACTTTAAGGAGCAAAGACTGAGATTCAGGAGTCATTTTCTCATAAATACGGCACTTAATTTTAATTACTTCCTAGTTTGTCGTCTGGACACATGAGACCACAGAATTTAAACAAAACATTAGAAAATCCCAATTTAAGTGAATATTGTTAGATGTTCAAGTTATAATTATACAAAATTGGGGCATTTTTTACACACCACACTAAATTCAGTGGTTGGACGTGCAGTGACTAACCCAATCAGAACACAGCAGTTTAATCTCAATCAGAGCGTATCAATGTATAAAGTAACTATACATGTATAAAATAAAACAGGGACTGGATTTAGACGTAGCAGCTCACGCTCTCCGGTCAAGACCAGCAGGGTGAAGTGGTCCAGAGAGAGTTATTTACATACATTGGGAGTCTGTTTCTATTCAAATCTTAGCCTTTTAAAATAAAACAGCGGTCTATACTCGGGTTTAGGGTCAAGGCGCTGAACCCGGCCATATGTTTCTCCTTGTCCACAGGTTTTTCTGTAAGTGCGGTCTTACTGATTGGGGTCGGCTCCGTACTGCAGAAGAAGTTCAACCACGTTGGTGAGGCCCAGCAGAGAGGCGCAGAACAGCGGCGTCTGGCCGAGGTCGTTCTCACAGTCCACGTCCACCCCTTAAAACAAGATTAAACCAGCGCACACAAACAGCTCTGAAGACTGAAAACACAAAGAAAACTTACCTGTATAGCTCTATAATCTAGACTTACCTGTATAGCTCTATAATCTAGAGTTACCTGTATAGTTCTATAATCTAGACTTACCTGTATAGTTCTATAATCTAGAGTTACCTGTATAGTTCTATAATCTAGACTTACCTGTATAGCTCTATAATCTAGAGTTACCTGTATAGTTCTATAATCTAGAGTTACCTGTATAGTTCTATAATCTAGACTTACCTGTATAGCTCTATAATCTAGACTTACCTGTATAGCTCTATAATCTAGAGTTACCTGTATAGTTCTATAATCTAGAGTTACCTGTATAGTTCTATAATCTAGACTTACCTGTATAGCTCTATAATCTAGAGTTACCTGTATAGTTCTATAATCTAGAGTTACCTGTATAGTTCTATAATCTAGAGTTACCTGTATAGCTCTATAATCTAGAGTTACCTGTATAGTTCTATAATCTAGAGTTACCTGTATAGCTCTATAATCTAGAGTTACCTGTATAGCTCTATAATCTAGAGTTACCTGTATAGCTCTATAATCTAGAGTTGCCTGTATAGTTCTATAATCTAGAGTTACCTGTATAGTTCTATAATCTAGAGTTACCTGTATAGCTCTATAATCTAGAGTTACCTGTATAGTTCTATAATCTAGAGTTACCTGTATAGCTCTATAATCTAGAGTTACCTGTATAGCTCTATAATCTAGAGTTACCTGTATAGCTCTATAATCTAGAGTTACCTGTATAGTTCTATAATCTAGAGTTACCTGTATAGCTCTATAATCTAGAGTTACCTGTATAGTTCTATAATCTAGAGTTACCTGTATAGCTCTATAATCTAGAGTTACCTGTATAGCTCTATAATCTAGAGTTACCTGTATAGCTCTATAATCTAGAGTTACCTGTATAGCTCTATAATCTAGAGTTGCCTGTATAGTTCTATAATCTAGAGTTACCTGTATAGTTCTATAATCTAGAGTTACCTGTATAGCTCTATAATCTAGAGTTACCTGTATAGTTCTATAATCTAGAGTTACCTGTATAGCTCTATAATCTAGAGTTACCTGTATAGCTCTATAATCTAGAGTTACCTGTATAGCTCTATAATCTAGAGTTACCTGTATAGTTCTATAATCTAGAGTTACCTGTATAGTTCTATAATCTAGAGTTGCCTGTATAGTTCTATAATCTAGAGTTGCCTGTATAGCTCTATAATCTAGAGTTACCTGTATAGCTCTATAATCTAGAGTTACCTGTATAGCTCTATAATCTAGAGTTACCTGTATAGTTCTATAATCTAGAGTTACCTGTATAGTTCTATAATCTAGAGTTACCTGTATAGCTCTATAATCTAGAGTTACCTGTATAGCTCTATAATCTAGAGTTACCTGTATAGTTCTATAATCTAGAGTTACCTGTATAGTTCTATAATCTAGAGTTACCTGTATAGTTATATAATCTAGAGTTACCTGTATAGCTCTATAATCTAGAGTTACCTGTATAGTTGTATAATCTAGAGTTACTTACATAGTTCTATAATCTAGAGTAACCTGTATAGTTCTATAATCTAGAGTTACCTGTATAGTTGTATAATCTAGAGTTACCTGTATAGTTCTATAATCTAGAGTTACCTGTATAGTTCTATAATCTAGAGTTACCTGTATAGCTCTATAATCTAGAGTTACCTGTATAGTTCTATAATCTAGAGTTACCTGCATAGCTCTATAATCTAGAGTTACCTGTATAGTTCTATAATCTAGAGTTACCTGTATAGCTCTATAATCTAGAGTTACCTGTATAGCTCTATAATCTAGAGTTACTTACATAGTTCTATAATCTAGAGTAACCTGTATAGTTCTATAATCTAGAGTTACCTGTATAGTTCTATAATCTAGAGTTACCTGTATAGTTCTATAATCTAGAGTTACCTGTATAGTTCTATAATCTAGACTTACCTGTATAGTTCTATAATCTAGAGTTACCTACATAGTTCTATAATCTACAGTTACCTGTATAGTTCTATAATCTAGACTTACCTGTATAGTTCTATAATCTAGAGTTACCTGTATAGTTCTATAATCTAGACTTACCTGTATAGTTCTATAATCTAGAGTTACCTACATAGTTCTATAATCTAGTTACCTGTATAGTTCTATAATCTAGACTTACCTGTATAGTTCTATAATCTAGAGTTACCTGTATAGCTCTATAATCTAGAGTTACCTGTATAGTTCTATAATCTAGAGTTACCTGTATAGCTCTATAATCTAGACTTACCTGTATAGCTCTATAATCTAGAGTTACCTGTATAGCTCTATAATCTAGAGTTACCTGCATAGTTCTATAATCTAGACTTACCTGTATAGTTCTATAATCTAGAGTTACCTGTATAGTTCTATAATCTAGAGTTACCTGTATAGTTCTATAATCTAGACTTACCTGTATAGTTCTATAATCTAGACTTACCTACATAGTTCTATAATCTAGAGTTACCTGTATAGTTCTATAATCTAGAGTAACCTGTATAGTTCTATAATCTAGAGTTACCTGTATAGTTCTATAATCTAGAGTTACCTGTATAGTTCTATAATCTAGACTTACCTGTATAGTTCTATAATCTAGAGTTACCTGTATAGCTCTATAATCTAGAGTTACCTGTATAGCTCTATAATCTAGAGTTACTTACATAGTTCTATAATCTAGAGTTACCTGTATAGTTCTATAATCTAGATTTACCTGTATAGTTGTATAATCTAGAGTTACCTGTATAGTTCTATAATCTAGAGTTACCTACATAGTTCTATAATCTAGATTTACCTGTATAGTTCTATAATCTAGAGTTACCTGTATAGTTCTATAATCTAGACTTACCTACATAGTTCTATAATCTACAGTTACCTACATAGTTCTATAATCTACAGTTACCTGTATAGTTCTATAATTTAGACTTACCTACATAGTTCTATAATCTACAGTTACCCATATAAGTTCTATAATCTAGACTTACCTACATAGTTCTATAATCTACAGTTACCTGTATAGTTCTATAATCTAGACTTACATACATAGTTCTATAATCTAGACTTACCTACATAGTTCTATAATCTAGACTTACCTGTATAGTTCTATAATCTAGAGTTACCTACATAGTTCTATAATCTAGATTTACCTACATAGTTCTATAATCTAGACTTACCTACATAGTTCTATAATCTACACTTACCTACATAGTTCTATAATCTAGACTTACCTGTATAGTTCTATAATCTAGAGTTACCTATAGTTCTATAATCTAGTTACCTATATAGTTCTATAATCTTTTGATTAAAATAAAAACATAAATATATATAAATAACCAGAAAGCTTCTTGAAATAAGGAGAGTATCTCAAAATAATGGCTTAGTAATTCATTTAATAAAAAAATGATTAGGCGCTTAGACTTTTTATTTGAAGTGGCGGGAATGGGCTTCCATACTTACCTTTCTTTAGGAGCTTCTCCAGCTTACGGATGTTTCTCTCAAGTGTGTACATATGGAGTAGAACAGCTGGACCATCGGATTTGATCTTGCCCAGGCGGATGGGGCAGGGAATAGGCGGCACAGCGGGCATTTTCAGCTCCAAAGAGCCCTAAACTGGCACTTTAATCTGCACTCAAAAGAGCCCTACACTGGCACTTTAATCTGCACTCCAAAGAGCCCTACACTGGCACTTTAATCTGCACTCAAAAGAGCCCTACACTGGCACTTTAATCTGCACTCAAACGAGCCCTACACTGGCACTTTAATCTGCATTCAAAAGAGCCCTACACTGGCACTTTAATCTGCACTCCAAAGAGCCCTACACTGGCACTTTAATCTGCACTCAAAAGAGCCCTACACTGGCACTTTAATCTGCACTCAAAAGAGCCCTACACTGGCACTTTAATCTGCACTCAAACGAGCCCTACACTGGCACTTTAATCTGCACTCAAAAGAGCCCTACACTGGCACTTTAATCTGCACTCAAAAGAGCCCTACACTGGCACTTTAATCTGCACTCAAACGAGCCCTACACTGGCACTTTAATCTGCACTCAAACGAGCCCTACACTGGCACTTTAATCTGCACTCAAACGAGCCCTACACTGGCACTTTAATCTGCACTCAAACGAGCCCTACACTGGCACTTTAATCTGCACTCAAACGAGCCCTACACTGGCACTTTAATCTGCACTCAAACGAGCCCTACACTGGCACTTTAATCTGCACTCAAACGAGCCCTACACTGGCACTTTAATCTGCACTCAAACGAGCCCTACACTGGCACTTTAATCTGCACTCAAACGAGCCCTACACTGGCACTTTAATCTGCACTCAAAAGAGCCCTACACTGGCACTTTAATCTGCACTCAAACGAGCCCTACACTGGCACTTTAATCTGCACTCAAACGAGCCCTACACTGGCACTTTAATCTGCACTCAAACGAGCCCTACACTGGCACTTTAATCTGCACTCAAACGAGCCCTACACTGGCACTTTAATCTGCACTCAAACGAGCCCTACACTGGCACTTTAATCTGCACTCAAACGAGCCCTACACTGGCACTTTAATCTGCACTCAAACGAGCCCTACACTGGCACTTTAATCTGCACTCAAACGAGCCCTACACTGGCACTTTAATCTGCACTCAAACGAGCCCTACACTGGCACTTTAATCTGCACTCAAACGAGCCCTACACTGGCACTTTAATCTGCACTCAAACGAGCCCTACACTGGCACTTTAATCTGCACTCAAACGAGCCCTACACTGGCACTTTAATCTGCACTCAAACGAGCCCTACACTGGCACTTTAATCTGCACTCAAACGAGCCCTACACTGGCACTTTAATCTGCACTCAAAAGAGCCCTACACTGGCACTTTAATCTGCACTCAAACGAGCCCTACACTGGCACTTTAATCTGCACTCAAACGAGCCCTACACTGGCACTTTAATCTGCACTCAAACGAGCCCTACACTGGCACTTTAATCTGCACTCAAACGAGCCCTACACTGGCACTTTAATCTGCACTTATTTACCTACTAAGCCCGCCCGCTGTGCCCTCAGTGACAGAGCTGTGCGCTCTTTGGTCTCTCTGTCGTTAATTTGATTAATCTGCTGCATTAATTAATGTTCTCATCACAGCTATGAAGCCAATCAGCCAGCCAGCGTTTCCAGTGACGTTGGCTTTTTAGCTTTCGGTACCAAAACAATGCAGTTTACAGATCTGGAACTATGTGTGAAGAATCCAGGATGAAATCAGTCCGATCTCAGCAGAATCGGACTCTGATCGGACTCGGATTCGGACTCAGCGGACTCGGACACAGCGGACTCGGACACAGCAGACTCGGACACAGCGGACTCGGACACAGCAGACTCGGACACTGACTTAGCGGAATCGGACTCAGTGGACTCGGACTCAGCGGACTTGGACACAGCAGACTCGGACACAGCAGACTCGGACTCAGCGGACTCGGACACAGCAGACTCGGACACTGACTTAGCGGAATCGGACTCAGTGGACTCGATTTCGGACTCAGCGGACTCGGACACAGCAGACTCGGACACTGACTCAGCGGACTCGAACTCAGCGGACTCGAACTCAGACTCAGCAGAATTGGACTCGACGGACTCAAACTCTGTCTCAGCCTCAGCGGACTCGGTCTCAGCCTCAGCGGACTCGGACTCCGCGGACTCAGCCTCAGCTGACTCGGACTCAGCCTCAGCGGACTCGGCCTCAGACTCGGCGGACTCGGACTCCGCGCTGCTGACGTTTAGATCGTTAGCGGACTCAGCCTCAGCGGAGGACTCTGACTCAGCCTCAGCTGACTCGGACTCAGCCTCAGCGGACTCGGCCTCAGACTCGGCGGACTCGGACTCCGCGCTGCTGACGTTTAGATCGTTAGCGGACTCAGCCTCAGCTGACTCGGACTCAGCCTCAGCGGACTCGGCCTCAGACTCGGCGGACTCGGACTCCGCGCTGCTGACGTTTAGATCGTTAGCGGACTCAGCCTCAGCGGAGGACTCTGACTCAGCCTCAGCTGACTCGGCCTCAGCCTCAGCGGACTCAGACTCAGACTCGGCCTCAGCCTCAGCGGACTCGGCCTCAGACTCGGCGTCTCGGCGCTGCTGACGTTTAGATCGTTTGTTAGCTGGCTAATTAGCGCGCTATCGTTAGCCTAGCGTCCGCAGCGCTGGCTAAGCTCCAGGCGCCCGTGTTTATTGTAAACTCGGCCGCTCACCGGTTCCTCTCACAGCCCGCGGACTACACCTCTCACACACCGCGGACTACACCACTCACAGCCCGCGCACTACACCTCTCACAGCCCGCGGACTACACCTCTCACAGCCCGCGGACTACACCTCTCACACACCGCGGACTACACCACTCACAGCCCGCGGACTACACCTCTCACAGCCCGCGGACTACACCTCTCACACACCGCGGACTACACCTCTCACAGCCCGCGGACTACACCTCTCACACACCGCGGACTACACCTCTCACAGCCCGCGGACTACACCTCTCACACACCGCGGACTACACCACTCACAGCCCGCGGACTACACCTCTCACACACCGCGGACTACACCTCTCACAGCCCGCGGACTACACCTCTCACACACCGCGGACTACACCTCTCACACCCCGCGGACGATCGCTCCGGCCTCCCCGCTCAGCCCACCAGGCTAACGGACGTTCTGAGGTGAACGCCGTTAAAATTTACATACGCGTTTGCATCTTGCTTTGTGATTGGTTAGGTGGCGCTGGGCTTTTGAATTTACATAATCCGTTGGCTTTGTCCTTTGTGATTGGTTGTTCAGCCTAAAATATGCTCGTTCAGAGAGAGAGAGAGAGAGAGAGAGAGAGAGAGAGAGAGAGAGAGAGAGGAGTCTGGCCTCTGCATGGCAATAAACAGACTTTAACTGTGCCCTGTTCACTATATTACACACTATTTTGGTGTTCCGTCATTCTGTAGTGGTGTCTGAAAACAGTGCAGAAGATCCAGTGCATTCAAACAATCCCACAGTAGTACATTTACATTTACAGCATCTGGCAGACGCTCTTATCCAGAGTCACTTACAATGGGATCATTTGGCAGGGAGGCGAAGGCGTTAGGTGTTAGGAGTCTTGCCCAAGGACTCTTATTGGTATAGTGGAGGGTGGTTACCCAGGTGGGGCACTGAACCCCAGCCTACAGAGTAGAAGGCAGAGGACGTAGTGTAGTATAGTAGTGTAACTTACAACAGACAGTGGTGGTCAGTAACTGAGTTCCACATATGCAGTCGAGACTGACGCGGCTTTTTTCTGAATTTCTACAAACACCATTTCATTTTATAGTAAATGAGTTTGGGCTGGTTTATGTTTATGAACAGACGCCTACAGATCAACATAGTAAAGGAGCTCATCTGTGATCCTGAGTTTAAAGCCAGTTTTTATTCAACTTAAACTTGGAACTAAGTTGTAAATAAATCTGAAACTGAAACTTTGCTTGTGTGTAAAAAGTGATTTCAGAGCCACTCGGTTCTCCCTGATGGAAACTGTTTACCTTCAGTGTTTTGTGCTTCTGATCATTTTAATAGACGTCAGCGTCACTAATTAATGACCTTCTATTAAAAGACTGGTTTACCAAGAGAGACGCTGGAGGACTTTCACCTGAAATGAGTTCATGAAGCCAGTCTGGTTATAAAAATGATAACAGGACATCAGAGCCAGAATTCCTCTTTTAGTACTTTTACTTTATACTTAAGTACATTTGAAGGGAAATACTTTAGTACTTTTACTCCAGTGGAGGTCTAAAGGGAGGAACTTCTACTTTTACTGGAGGAATATTTTACCTCAAGTACATCGTTTCTGTACTTCATCCAGCACTGCCAACAGACGCAGCCTGGGGGACAGTGGATACCCAAAATGCACTGCATTGTTTGTATGTGATCTGTGTAACACTAGTGTCTGAAATTGTTCACTACCATCCCAAATCCTGTTCCCTGTGATAGGGCTCTGTACAGTTACCCAGATGTTCCTAGGTAGTGTACAGTGATCCAGATGTTCCCAGGTAGTGTACAGTGATCCAGATGTTCCCAGGTAGTGTACAGTGACCCAGATGTTCCCAGGTAGTGTACAGTGATCCAGATGTTCCCAGGTAGTGTACAGTGACCCAGATGTTCCCAGGTAGTGTACAGTGATCCAGATGTTCCCAGGTAGTGTACAGTGATCCAGATGTTCCCAGGTAGTGTACAGTGATCCAGATGTTCCCAGGTAGTGTACAGTGATCAGGGTCCATTAGGGAAAACAGCGCCGGTCCTCTAAACACTAAAGTCATAGTAGAATTTAAGACAATCTGCCCTGAGACGCGATGCAGCCTGTACTGCTTCCTCTGTGCAGCGCTTCACATTAAACACAGCGAGTCCTGGGCTCGTCACTGCGGCCTGTTCTCCTGTCTCTGCAGTTTAAACGCAGTGCCGCCTGTTTTGGTCCCATTCCAATGAGGAAATACATCTGAAGTACAAAAGTCATGTGACGTGAAAACTGTTGAACACTATGAACAGAAGTCGTTACGACTGCATTTCAACGAGGAAATCTGTTGCACTACTACTGTAAAAAAAACAAGAAAACCTCTATTAATACTTCCAGCAATAGTGACTCTTCTGTTAGTATTACTACTAATACTACTGCAGTACCAAATACTAAAATTAGTACTTCAGCCGTTATTGCTCTTACCAAAAATACTAATACTTTCTTGTAGTCTAATTACTCTGCTGTTTATAATATTAATACTACTGCTTGTACTGTTACTAATACTACTATCCCACTACTACCACACCAAAATATCTTTTTTAATGTTTTAATTGGCATTTAATACTTATGACCGTATTGAATGTAGCAAGAGGTTGGAAGAGTAGCCATACTGAATTAAAGCTCAGTTACAGCAACGAAATGATGACCATGTAGAGGTAAAATAATATCCAAACCTATCATTATTACTATTATTACTATTATTAACAAGAATGAAAATTATAAATATTTTTACTGTTATTATTATTATTATTAACAAGAATGACAATGAACAATGTTTTTATTATTACTATTAATAATAATAATAATAATGGCACTGGTTAATGTTTTTATTATTATTGTTATTTTGAAACCCATGGCCGCAGCGCTCGCATGACGTAACGTCCGCCTGTGCGGTGGAGCCGGTGCCCTGGGCTTCACTCCGAGGCACAGAGCTCGGAATAAAGAGCGTCTGTAGTTTATA
Organism: Pygocentrus nattereri; assembly: GCF_015220715.1. Taxonomy (NCBI): domain Eukaryota; kingdom Metazoa; phylum Chordata; class Actinopteri; order Characiformes; family Serrasalmidae; genus Pygocentrus; species Pygocentrus nattereri. The sequence goes on from NC_051228.1 coordinate 870,857, forward strand.
ACGGGTAGTTTATAAAGGTGTAATAAGCCTGTTATATCAGTCCCTATCTGAACGCTGCGGGTGATCAGCCGATAACTGATCGATAATTCCAGTAACTCGCTCCACTGAAACACCGGGCGGGTTAGCTCGCTTCACTTAGCCTGTTGCTAACGGGCTTAACGGAGCCGAACAGTTTAATGGTTTTAATGGTTTTAGTGGGTTTTAATGGTTTAAAATACATGTGTTTGTTAAAGTTACACAATCATCCGTGGTGGAAATGAGAATAATGACCGCTGACTGGACTCAAAACACTCCGGACTGATCCGCACAAAGTTGGCAGCTCCCGCTGCGAATTATCCGTTCCACCTTAAATGGTGTGAGAACGCGGAGGGACCGAGTGAAAACGGGCGAACTGAGGTGGAACTGAAAGGAGGGGACAGGACTGAGTATCTGGTGCTTTCCTCCTCTCCCAGCTGGAGGAAGTGAGGCGGTGATTTCCAGCCGAGGACGAAGCTGATTCGCCTGCTACGTATTCGAATTTCCCCGTTCCACCTTAAACGGCTCCACCTTAAAAAAAAAAAGAAAAGAAAAAGTCTTGTTCAAAATTTCTTAAAAAGTTCCATCTTAAATCCTGGTTACAAGTTTCCCGTTCCACCTTAACTGAATGTAAGCGCCGCACTATTTAAGGTGGAACGGGGAAAACGAGCAAGACGCTGGCGAATAGGAAGCCAGCCTCAGCCTCGTCAGCAGACGGGCGCTCGTCGGCGGGGTGGAAGCAGCTCGCGGCAGGAGCGTCTGCGGGGTAAAGGGAATATCCCGAGATGGAGAGCTAAACCGCGCCGTATCTCGGGCTCTGGCTTGGTTCTGTAGCGCTCTGTTGACCCGCACGGCCACAATGTCGTCCGCAGAAAGTTTGCTGGACCTGCAGTGGCTCTGTGTGCTCACCCTCTTCATGGCCTCCGTGGTGACTCTGCTGCTCTACTTCGTGCAGTACTTCTCGCGTTTCTCTCCTCCTGGGAGCCGAGCGGAGACCGAGGAGGACTCGGGGGAGGCAGAGGAGCTTCTGTGCTGGACGCTGGGGCTGAAGAGCTGGAGGAGTGAATGGAGAAGAGCCTGGTTCAGAGCTTTAAACCAGTCTAAAGCAGAGGTGAGGCTTCTTTCTCAGCACAAACGCAAAGTTTACAGATCACTCGCTCGCTCATATTGGGCAGGCGGGAGGCTGCACGCTGGAATTTCGACAGGATTCCTATAGGAATCGTATAATAAGCACAGACAGTTGGGGTAGTTCACCGCACAGACGCCACCAGAAAGCGCTACAGGAGCGTACAGAGTACAGAAATCTGACTCAGAGCAGTGTGTAGGTATGAAATATATGACCTTTATTAGCACATATGGACTCCCTTCTACCCAAGTTATGTTTGGGTGCGACGTATATGACAGCTGATTTGAGGTTTTTAAATATGGGACGTGTATTTCAGTCGTTTATCAGCATAAACGACCAATAATAATATAAGATATAAAGCGTTAGTCCTATATGGATGGCGTATCACGCGTATGCTTCTGTATCTGTGATCCACATGTCATGCATGTGTGGACCCACCCAGACATCAAGATTAGATTGAGAGACCCTTATTAGTCCCAAAACGGGGGAAGTTTAACCCACCCAGGGGTGAAACACCACATACACACTAGTGAGCACACACACAGGAATATTTCACCTTGGGGGTCTCGACTTTAACTCAGGTCCAGGGTTTGTGTACTTGGTCCACTTCTGCTAATACTATACTGTACTAATCGTTTCTGGTCCCTGAAGGAGCCCGGAGGGACGGTAAAGGCCCGGCTGTGCCGTCAAGGCCTTTCTGTAGTAAGTGGGTTTTAAAATGTTTGGCTCTGATTTTTTAGATTGATTTCTCTCGTTTTTCTCGTCAGGGGCACGTCCAGCTGACTTTTGAAGAAGACGGTGTGCAAACGTCAGAACTGACCGTGGGCCGCATTTCGAGCTTTAGCAGATCAGCAGGACAGAAGGTGAGGAATTTGATGGGTTATTGTTTTTTGTGTAGTGTCCCCTTTAATGTCCAGGGCCCACCAGCGGGGCCAGAGTTTAAATACACGCCTCTAATCTAAGAACAGCTCAGCCTGTTTGCACTGAAGTCCCGTAGTTACTGAATAATCAGCCTCAGTGTGTAATAACAGAGATTTTGAGGGGTTAAACGCCAGAGCTCATCGTCACTGTCCAGTAAAAAACACGTGTGTCCAGCATAGTAAAGCTTTCTATTGGTCCATTCGTTACGAAGTGCAGAGGACAGCTGCTGTGCTCACATGAGGTTTTCCGGACAGCAATGATTTACATCGGTCAGGCGTAACATTCTGACCACCTCCTCGTTTCCACACTCACTGTCCACTCTATCAGCTCCACTGACCGTTCAGTTCCACTCTGTAGTTCTACAGTTACAGACTGTAGTCCATCTGTTTCTCTGATACTCTGTTACCCTGTTCTTCAGTGGTCAGGACCCCCATGGACCCTCACAGAGCAGGTACTGTTTGGGTGGTGGGTCATTCTCAGCACTGCAGTAACACTGACGTGGTGGTGGTGTGTTAGTGTGTGTTGTGCTGGTCTGAGTGGATCAGACGCAGTAGTGCTGCTGGAGTTTTGCAATAAATGACCTCAAATCCACTCGACCCGGCCTTTAATACAGATTTCCAGCTCGTTTTCTGCTTTAGCCGAGCGCGCTAACGTTCCTCCTCCTAATAAACAGACACCCGTTCAGCTCCGCCTCCTCATTATTCACCACCATCACTGTAATCCTCCATCATCTACATTAACACAGGAAGGTGGTCAGAGGGGCGGTGGAGTTCGAGTCGGCAGCGTCTGAGATGTTTAAAACGCAGAGTTAGAAGAGAAAAACATCTCCCAGTGAAAGCCGCGTTTTACAGGAGGAATAAACGGAGCTCATTATGCTGGTAGTGAACTACGCTGCCTGACTCAGCCGCCTCAGAACCAGAGAAACGGGCCTTAAACAGGAGTCAGGACCCTGCTGGGGTTCATCCTGAAGTTAGGACAGGATTTAGGAGGTTTAGTCCAGTTAGGATGTTTGTGTGACGCTGTTTTTCTGATCTGGAGTTCATGATCAGTTAACTCGGTCGTCATGGAGACCGACCGGATCAGATTTCAGAGTTGGGATGTTTCTGTAATAAGAAGAACAGCGAGTTTGTCCTTTACGGTGTTTTGTATTCGGTGGCCGTATCTCAGTTTGGGCTGATGTCCTCCACGCTGCCCCTCCGTACCTCAGATGACTCACCGTGTTTGATTTGTGCTCCAGCTTCATTTCGTTTTGCCAGAAACTTCAAGTCACGCTAAATTCATTATCCTCCGAGACACTTTCAGACCACTTCGGGTGGGCTGCTAATTGCTTTGCTGGCAGTAGAAGCAGCACAGAAACCTGGCCTTTCCACAGCTTTTCCATTAGCACTTAATTGAGATATTTCAGGGAAGGAAAGCTGCGTTTTCACTGATTTTTCAAAAATTCCCCATAACTCAGTGTGTGAGACGTAATCAGAGGGATCCAGAGGGTTTGGTGTGAAACGGATCAGACGTCTTTATGGTGGTGGTGATGGGAACCAGGCGTCGCCATGACTACAACACAGATATAGACACTTTATTTACCATCCAGAACCACCAGAGAACCTACACGAGTCTTCTGAGCTTATATGGAATGTTGATGATGGAAAACAGTGGAAAATCTGGAATACTGAGTTTTCTTTGGGGACTATTTTGCCGCACAGCGCCCTGCATGTCTCCCTCCACCATGAATGGAGTTGAAGTTCTCTAAACTCTCATAAAACAGCGTCTCAGTCATCAGGCAGTGAATTCAGAACCAGTTCATGTAGGAACGTTCTGTAGGAGCTTTTAGAGGGACGTCTGGTTCCCATCACCACCACTGTGAGGAGCTTTTAGAGGGACGTCTGGTTCCCATCACCACCGCTGTGAGCGGTTCTGACTCGGTACGTTTATCTAACTGCTCTGTTTATGTCTGAACCGTTAATTTATACAGGAATTTTGGAAATTCAGTGGAGTTCCCCTTTGGTTTGTCACGTCTGCAGATAGTGTGGTATAAAATTCTGCATCCTGTTAAAATGATAACTGTTTGCTGACCCAGGAAATGATGTTTGCAGAGCCGTGAAATTGTGCACTTCCCTCAGTTTGATGCCCCACATTGTGCTGTCAAGCTAATCGTCCAGCCACGCTGAACACCCCCCCCAACACCCCCCCCCACCATTCACCCCCACCAGCTCACAAATATCACTGTCACTTCAGTTTGGCATCAAACTCTGTACATTTTTCCCCTGCTGACTATTCCGGGTCTCAGCCAGTGTTTTAAACACCAGCGATCTTTTGGAAAATTGACCGTTTTCTTTCTCCAAACGTAGTCGGTCGAGACGTGTTTGGTGTCTGAACTTTCCTTCTCTAGTTTTAGGGCCGGAGCTCTGAAGCTATGAAGCTACCGGGAGGTGTTCAGTCTCTCTATTACTGATTATGTCTTTTCTTGGCACTGTTATCTATAAACAACGCCTACCCGCGTATTTTGTTATGATATGTGTCATATAAACCCTCGTATCTCCAAAACAGCAACTTTACAGGAGGAGGTGAAAACCTACTCTACTTTTAATGGAAGTCAATGGAACCGGACGTCTTTCCAAGTCATTCTGGGTCGTTTCTTTTGGTCCATTCATCATAAAATTTTCACACAATGTAAAGAACAACAGGGATTTTCAAACTCCGTCTAAAACTGAAGAACTGATCGTATCTCCCTGATTAAAGGGCTCTCTGCGTCAGGACAGAGTTCTTTACAGCGATGGAGAATGTGCTGTAGATGCTTCTATGTAGAACTTATTTGAAAAGGGTTCTAACCAGCACCTGTTTTTGTAAGCTTGACATTGTAACGGTAGAAGAACCCTTTTGGGTGCTATATAGAACCATTTTCAAAAAGGTTGTATATAGATACGGATTCATGATGCAAAGAGCCCTTTAATCATGGGTAGGGTTCTTTGAGTGTTCGTGGTTCTTTATACACCAATCAGGCGTAACACTATGACCACCTCCTCGTTTCTATCAGCTCCACTGACCGTTCAGTTCCACTCTGTAGTTCTACAGTTACAGACTGTAGTCCATCTGTTTCTCTGATACTCTGTTACCCTGTTCTTCAGTGGTCAGGACCCCCATGGACCCTCACAGAGCAGGTACTGTTTGGGTGGTGGGTCATTCTCAGCACTGCAGTAACACTGACGTGGTGGTGGTGTGTTAGTGTGTGTTGTGCTGGTACGAGTGGATCAGACACAGCAGTGTAGCTTCTGTGGTAAAACGTCCGACACCAAACAGGTCCTGGCTGACTGACCACGTTTGGGTTGAGGGTGACTTCTATAAATTTGTTGAAGTGTCGTGTGAGGGGTCAGTGGGCTACTGCCTCAGCACGTCTGTGTCTGAATGAAAGAACCCAAACATTCTTGGTCCTAATTTCGTTGTGTTTGTTTTTGCTGTTGGCAGAATGTGCAGTGTGCCATGTCCGGAGAACAGCTGCAGTTTTCTCTCAGCGCCTCTCGAAACGCAGCCCCCACAGAGACCCCCCTGAGATACAGCGTCAAAATATCCCCCCTACAGCTGCAGGTAAACACAACAAACTGCTTTAGTTTCAGCTGAGCTTCAGTGCACATAGCAGGAATATATGATTACTATTCATGGTAATTACTGAATAACTCACAGTACATACTGAATAACTCACTGTAGATACTGAATAACTCACAGTAGATACTGAATAATTCACAGTACATACTGAATAATTCACAGTAGATACTGAATAACTCACAGTACATACTGAATAACTCACTGTAGATACTGAATAACTCACAGTAGATACTGAATAACTCACAGTAGATACTGAATAATTCACAGTAGATACTGAATAACTCACTGTAGATACTGAATAACTCACAGTAGATACTGAATAACTCACAGTAGATACTGAATAACTCACAGTACATACTGAATAATTCACAGTAGATACTGAATAATTCACAGTAGATACTGAATAACTCACAGTACATACTGAATAACTCACAGTACATACTGAATAACTCACAGTAGATACTGAATAATTCACAGTAGATACTGAATAACTCACAGTACATACTGAATAACTCACAGTACATACTGAATAACTCACAGTACATACTGAATAACTCACAGTACATACTGAATAACTCACTGTAGATACTGAATAACTCACAGTAGATACTGAATAACTCACAGTACATACTGAATAACTCACAGTACATACTGAATAACTCACAGTAGATACTGAATAATTCACAGTAGATACTGAATAACTCACTGTAGATACTGAATAACTCACAGTAGATACTGAATAACTCACAGTAGATACTGAATAACTCACAGTACATACTGAATAACTCACTGTAGATACTGAATAACTCACAGTAGATACTGAATAACTCACTGTACATACTGAATAATTCACAGTACATACTGAATAACTCACTGTAGATACTGAATAACTCACAGTAGATAATGAATAACTCACAGTACATACTGAATAACTCACTGTAGATACTGAATAACTCACAGTAGATACTGAATAACTCACAGTAGATACTGAATAACTCACAGTACATACTGAATAATTCACAGTACATACTGAATAATTCACAGTACATACTGAATAACTCACAGTACATACTGAATAATTCACAGTACATACTGAATAATTCACTGTACATACTGAATAACTCACAGTACATACTGAATAACTCACAGTACATACTGAATAATTCACAGTACATACTGAATAACTCACTGTAGATACTGAATAACTCAGAGTACATACTGAATAACTCACTGTAGATACTGAATAATTCACTGTAGATACTGAATAACTCACAGTACATACTGAATAACTCACTGTAGATACTGAATAATTCACAGTAGATACTGAATAACTCACAGTACATACTGAATAATTCACAGTAGATACTGAATAACTCACAGTACATACTGAATAACTCACTGTAGATACTGAATAATTCACAGTAGATACTGAATAACTCACAGTAGATACTGAATAATTCACAGTAGATACTGAATAACTCACAGTAGATACTGAATAATTCACAGTAGATACTGAATAACTCACAGTACATACTGAATAACTCACTGTAGATACTGAATAACTCACAGTAGATACTGAATAATTCACAGTAGATACTGAATAACTCACAGTACATACTGAATAACTCACTGTAGATACTGAATAACTCACAGTAGATACTGAATAACTCACAGTAGATACTGAATAACTCACAGTAAATACTGAATAATTAGTATTAGTAATGGATTAGTAAATCATTTGTAGTAGAGAGCGATGTAATTATACAGTAATGATGTAAGAGCATCATACAAATGGAATTCATGGAAGTGTGAATGTGCTGGAATATGTTACGACTGTTTTATGTTCTTGGTCAGAAGTGACTGTAAGGGTTTCACAAAAATGCTCTTAGGATTAAATAACTTAGATTTTTGGTGATTTTTTGCTCGTAAAATATCCAAAACATATATTCCAAAAGGCTGTGGATTTAAGGCCTGTGGACGTTCTGGTGGTGATCAGCAGTGAAACGTCTGCTGTTTTCGTTTGGCTCCTGCTCGCCGTGTTTGAGCTGCGCTGTGTTTGCTCTGCCAGGTGAGTCCGAGCAGGTGACGGCTTTTGTGTAAACAGCTTTAGTGAGCGCTGTCGTTTCAGTCGCTGCAGTGCTGCAGTGCTGAGTGACCGATTCACTAAGTCTAATAGAGACTCTGAAGTCGCGCGCCGTACAGGTTCCATTCATACAGAACAGCTGACTCAGCGAACGCCTGTGTGAATCACTGTGTTTGTGTCCTACATAATCCTATATTCCCGCTCCTTCCCATTTGGATTAACCTACAATGTAGAAAATATTAACAAGAAAGAAAGAACACTGAATGGGAAGGTGTGTCCAAACTTTTGCTGGCACTGTGTAACTGATTATGGTGCCTCATTAAGCAGGGATTTAAAGTGTGTGTTGAACTATAGCACGGCTACATGGTGCTTTAACCGCTCCTCCGGCCGGCGTATTAATTAGCTATTAGTAATGAAGCTTATTGTTCAGGTATTAATCTCATGGCTTATTAATCAGTAACTATCAATATAAATATCTGGCCTTTGATCCAAATGTGATTCTTTTGGAAATGATTCAGTGTCAGAAATCTCAGACTTCAGCACCGTTTAATTCAGTTTGATTATTTTGAATCAAATCAGAATCATTTTTTAAATATACACAGAATACAGAGATAACTGGACGATATGTTCACACAGCGATGGCATGTGGTTGGTGTAGATGATGGATTTGTCATTTTGAACTGATGATATGATTATAATACTCTCTGAACCTGGCTGGCGGTTTTCTGATGGTTTCCTTCTCTAGAGGCTCGTTCTTATCTCGACCGTCTCTGACGGGATGTCTGATACGCTGACTCGCGCCGCTGTGAGAGACCATAGCGAATGAGGAATGAGCGAAATGCTGTGGAAGTTTCTGGAACAGTGACGCAGATAAAGCAGCATCCTGAGGGCAGCTCAGTAAAACTGTCTCTGTGTGAAAAGATCTCTTTAAACTCTGACATCCAAGCAAACTGTAGCTTTTATTACGCTCAGGCATTCAGTATTCAGTATCTCCTATGAGTTATTCAGTACCTGCTATCAATTATTCAGTATCTGCTATGAATTATTCAGTACCTGCTATCAATTATTCAGTATCTGCTATGAATTATTCAGTACCTGCTATCAATTATTCAGTATCTGCTATGAATTATTCAGTACCTGCTATCAATTATTCAGTATCTGCTATGAATTATTCAGTATCTACTGTGAATTATTCAGTACCTGCTATCAATTATTCAGTATCTGCTATGAATTATTCAGTATCTACTGTGAATTATTCAGTACCTGCTATCAATTATTCAGTATCTGCTATGAATTATTCAGTATCTACTGTGAATTATTCAGTATCTGCTATGAATTATTCAGTGTCTACTATGAATTATTCACTATCTGATATGAATTATTCAGTATCTGATATGAATTATTCAGTATCTCCTATGAGTTATTCAGTACCTGCTATCAATTATTCAGTATCTGATATGAATTATTCAGTATCTCCTATGAGTTATTCAGTACCTGCTATCAATTATTCAGTATCTGCTATGAATTATTCAGTACCTGCTATCAATTATTCAGTATCTGCTATGAATTATTCAGTATCTACTGTGAATTATTCAGTACCTGCTATCAATTATTCAGTATCTGCTATGAATTATTCAGTATCTACTGTGAATTATTCAGTACCTGCTATCAATTATTCAGTATCTGCTATGAATTATTCAGTATCTACTGTGAATTATTCAGTATCTGCTATGAATTATTCAGTACCTGCTATCAATTATTCAGTATCTGCTATCAATTATTCAGTATCTGCTATGAATTATTCAGTATCTGCTATGAGTTATTCTGTATCTACTGTGAATTATTCAGTATCTGATATGAATTATTCAGTACCTGCTATGAATTATTCAGTATCTGAAATGAATTATTCAGTATCTACTATGAATTATTCAGTATCTCCTATGAATTATTCAGTATCTACTATGAATTATTCAGTATCTACTATGAATTATTCAGTGTCTACTATGAATTATTCACTATCTGATATGAATTATTCAGTATCTGATATGAATTATTCAGTACCTGATATGAATTTCTCAGTATCTGCTATGAATTATTCAGTAACTGCTATGAATTATTCAGTATCTGATATGAATTATTCAGTATCTGATATGAATTATTCAGTACCTGCTATGAATTATTCAGTATCTGCTATGAATTATTCAGTATCTGCTATGAATTATTCAGTACCTGCTATGAATTATTCAGTATCTGATATGAATTATTCAGTACCTGCTATGAATTATTCAGTACCTGCTAAGGACCCACATGTAAACAAAGTGCATTTATCAGTTGAGTATTGCTTTTTTCAGTTCTGTCAGAAAATTAGATTTTATTGTTATTAGATTAGATTATTTTTCCAAACTGTTCCATTAAGAGGTTAAAATCTAAAGTAGTTCTTGGAATTTGGTGGCCTTTCACTTTCCTGGCTCGTATGCAGCCATTAGCTAGTACTGAGATTCGGTACTAAAGTGAGGTTTATAAGCTGTGATGTCATCAACAGTGTCTTGATCATTTAACATATAAATAAAACCTGTTCAGAGTAACATCTGCTCTAAACTTCAGCACTGAGGCGAGGCAGTGTTAGTGATGAGGTTCTGAGGAGGACGACTGAGGCGGTTCTCCTGATCCTCACTGTGTGATTCAGAGAGAGTGGGTTCTGAGGAGGACGACTGAGGCGGTTCTCCTGATCCTCACTGTGTGATTCAGACAGAGTGGGTTCTGAGGAGGACGACTGAGGCGGTTCTCCTGATTATCACTGTGTGAGTCAGACAGAGTGGGTTCTGAGGAGGACGACTGAGGCGGTTCTCCTGATCCTCACTGTGTGATTCAGACAGAGTGGGTTCTGAGGAGGACGACTGAGGCGGTTCTCCTGATTCTCACTGTGTGAATCAGACAGAGTGGGTTCTGAGGAGGACGACTGAGGCGGTTCTCCTGATCCTCACTGTGTGATTCAGACAGAGTGGGTTCTGAGGAGGACGACTGAGGCGGTTCTCCTGATTATCACTGTGTGAGTCAGACAGTGGGTTCTGAGGAGGACGACTGAGGCGGTTCTCCTGATTCTCACTGTGTGAGTCAGACAGAGTGGGTTCTGAGGAGGACGACTGAGGCGGTTCTCCTGATCCTCACTGTGTGATTCAGACAGAGTGGGTTCTGAGGAGGACGACTGAGGCGGTTCTCCTGATTCTCACTGTGTGAGTCAGACAGTGGGTTCTGAGGAGGACGACTGAGGCGGTTCTCCTGATTCTCACTGTGTGAGTCAGACATTGGGTTCTGAGGAGGACGACTGAGGCGGTTCTCCTGATTCTCACTGTGTGAGTCAGACAGTGGGTTCTGAGGAGGACGACTGAGGCGGTTCTCCTGATTCTCACTGTGTGAGTCAGACAGTGGGTTCTGAGGAGGACGACTGAGGCGGTTCTCCTGATCCTCACTGTGTGATTCAGACAGAGTGGGTTCTGAGGAGGACGACTGAGGCGGTTCTCCTGATTCTCACTGTGTGAGTCAGACAGTGGGTTCTGAGGAGGACGACTGAGGCGGTTCTCCTGATCCTCACTGTGTGAATCAGACAGAGTGGGTTCTGAGGAGGACGACTGAGGCGGTTCTCCTGATCCTCACTGTGTGAATCAGACAGAGTGGGTTCTGAGGAGGACGACTGAGGTGGTTCTCCTGATCCTCACTGTGTGATTCAGACAGAGTGGGTTCTGAGGAGGACGACTGAGGCGGTTCTCCTGATTATCACTGTGTGAGTCAGACAGTGGGTTCTGAGGAGGACGACTGAGGCGGTTCTCCTGATCCTCACTGTGTGATTCAGACAGAGTGGGTTCTGAGGAGGACGACTGAGGCGGTTCTCCTGATTCTCACTGTGTGAGTCAGACAGTGGGTTCTGAGGAGGACGACTGAGGCGGTTCTCCTGATCCTCACTGTGTGATTCAGACAGAGTGGGTTCTGAGGAGGACGACTGAGGCGGTTCTCCTGATTCTCACTGTGTGATTCAGACAGAGTGGGTTCTGAGGAGGACGACTGAGGCGGTTCTCCTGATCCTCACTGTGTGAGTCAGACAGAGTGGGTTCTGAGGAGGACGACTGAGGCGGTTCTCCTGATCCTGACTGTGTGATTTATGCAGAGTGACTCAGGCTCATCTGTCCGCTGCCTCTGCCTCTGCTCTTCCTTACGGCGGCTCCACACCCTCCTCCTGTATTTACAGCGCTGTCCAGAGTAAAGCCCGTTAGAGTCGCCGCCATCACGGCGCTTTAGCTGCTGAGTCATTGTCGTGTAAGTAAATGTGATAAACAGACAGACAGACAGGCAGACAGACATGCAGACAGACAGACAGACAGACAGAATGTAGTGTGCAGACTGCCAGTAACTTGTAGTTGTGATATCAAAACACACAGACAGACAGACAGGCAGGCAGACAGACAGGCAGACAGACAGACAGGCAGACAGACAGACAGATAGGCAGACAGACAGGCAGGCAGACAGAATGTAGTGTGCAGACTGCCAGTAACTTGTAGTTGTGATATCAAAACACACAGACAGACAGACAGGCAAACAGACAGACAGGCAGACAGACAGACAGACAGGCAGACAGAATGTAGTGTGCAGACTGCCAGTAACTTGTAGTTGTGATATCAAAACAGACAGACAGACAGACAGACAGACAGGCAGACAGAATGTAGTGTGCAGACTGCCAGTAACTTGTAGTTGTGATATCAAAACACACAGACAGGCAGACAGACAGACAGACAGACAGGCAGGTAGACAGACAGACAGGCAGGTAGACAGACAGGCAGACAGACAGACAGGCAGATCTATAATGAAAACTTTACACTTACTGAAAAACAAGTTCAGGCATTTCCTTTGCGTATCATCTCATTTCCTGTCAGTCATGGTTTGCACCCACAGCACGAGCAGCATCGCTTTAGCATTACATCACATACACAACTACAGCTGAGCTGAGCTCAGAACCACAGACACAGACAATAACTCACAGTACATACTGAATAACTCACTGTAGATACTGAATAACTCACTGTAGATACTGAATAACTCACAGTACATACTGAATAACTCACTGTAGATACTGAATAACTCACAGTACATACTGAATAACTCACAGTACATACTGAATAACTCACAGTACATACTGAATAATTCACAGTAGATACTGAATAACTCACAGTAGATACTGAATAACTCACAGTACATACTGAATAACTCACTGTAGATACTGAATAACTCACTGTAGATACTGAATAACTCACAGTACATACTGAATAACTCACTGTAGATACTGAATAACTCACTGTAGATACTGAATAACTCACAGTACATACTGAATAACTCACTGTAGATACTGAATAACTCACTGTAGATACTGAATAACTCACAGTACATACTGAATAACTCACTGTAGATACTGAATAACTCACAGTACATACTGAATAACTCACAGTACATACTGAATAACTCACTGTAGATACTGAATAACTCACTGTAGATACTGAATAACTCACAGTACATACTGAATAACTCACTGTAGATACTGAATAACTCACTGTAGATACTGAATAACTCACAGTACATACTGAATAACTCACTGTAGATACTGAATAACTCACTGTAGATACTGAATAACTCACAGTACATACTGAATAACTCACTGTAGATACTGAATAACTCACAGTAGATACTGAATAACTCACTGTAGATACTGAATAACTCACAGTACATACTGAATAACTCACTGTAGATACTGAATAACTCACAGTACATACTGAATAACTCACTGTAGATACTGAATAATTCATATTAGATACTGAATAACTCACTGTAGATACTGAATAACTCACAGTACATACTGAATAACTCACTGTAGATACTAAATAATTCACAGTAGATACTGAATAACTCACAGTAGATACTGAATAATTCACAGTAGATACTGAATAACTCACAGTACATACTGAATAACTCACTGTAGATACTGAATAACTCACAGTACATACTGAATAACTCACTGTAGATACTGAATAACTCACAGTAGATACTGAATAACTCACAGTAGATACTGAATAACTCACTGTACATACTGAATAACTCACAGTAGATACTGAATAACTCACAGTACATACTGAATAACTCACTGTAGATACTGAATAACTCACAGTAGATACTGAATAACTCACAGTAGATACTGAATAACTCACAGTACATACTGAATAACTCACTGTAGATACTGAATAACTCACAGTAGATACTGAATAACTCACAGTAGATACTGAATAATTCACAGTAGATACTGAATAACTCATTGTAGATACTGAATAACTCACAGTATATACTGAATAACTCACAGTAGATACTGAATAATTCACAGTAGATACTGAATAACTCACTGTAGATACTGAATAACTCACAGTACATACTGAATAACTCACAGTACATACTGAATAATTCACAGTACATACTGAATAACTCACAGTACATACTGAATAACTCACTGTAGATACTGAATAACTCACAGTAGATACTGAATAATTCACAGTAGATACTGAATAACTCACAGTAGATACTGAATAACTCACAGTACATACTGAATAACTCACTGTAGATACTGAATAACTCACAGTACATACTGAATAACTCACAGTAGATACTGAATAACTCACAGTACATACTGAATAATTCACAGTACATACTGAATAATTCACAGTAGATACTGAATAATTCACAGTAGATACTGAATAACTCACAGTAGACACTGAATAATTCACAGTACATACTGAATAACTCACAGTAGATACTGAATAATTCACAGTAGATACTGAATAACTCACAGTACATACTGAATAATTCACAGTAGATACTGAATAACTCACAGTACATACTGAATAACTCACAGTAGATACTGAATAACTCACAGTACATACTGAATAACTCACAGTAGATACTGAATAACTCACAGTACATACTGAATAACTCACAGTAGATACTGAATAACTCACAGTAGATACTGAATAATTCACAGTAGATACTGAATAACTCACAGTACATACTGAATAACTCACAGTACATACTGAATAACTCACTGTAGATACTGAATAACTCACAGTAGATACTGAATAATTCACTGTAGATACTGAATAACTCACAGTACATACTGAATAACTCACTGTAGATACTGAATAACTCACAGTACATACTGAATAACTCACAGTAGATACTGAATAACTCACAGTACATACTGAATAACTCACTGTAGATACTGAATAACTCACAGTACATACTGAATAATTCACAGTACATACTGAATAACTCACTGTACATACTGAATAACTCACAGTACATACTGAATAACTCACTGTAGATACTGAATAACTCACAGTACATACTGAATAACTCACAGTACATACTGAATAACTCACAGTAGATACTGAATAACTCACAGTACATACTGAATAACTCACAGTAGATACTGAATAACTCACAGTAGATACTGAATAATTCACAGTAGATACTGAATAATTCACAGTACATACTGAATAACTCACAGTACATACTGAATAACTCACAGTAGATACTGAATAACTCACAGTACATACTGAATAATTCACAGTAGATACTGAATAACTCACAGTAGATACTGAATAATTCACAGTAGATACTGAATAACTCACAGTACATACTGAATAACTCACAGTACATACTGAATAATTCACAGTAGATACTGAATAACTCACAGTACATACTGAATAACTCACAGTAGATACTGAATAACTCACAGTACATACTGAATAATTCACAGTAGATACTGAATAACTCACAGTAGATACTGAATAACTGACAGTACATACTGAATAACTCACAGTAGATACTGAATAACTCACAGTACATACTGAATAACTCACAGTAGATACTGAATAATTCACAGTAGATACTGAATAACTCACAGTAGATACTGAATAACTCACAGTACATACTGAATAACTCACTGTAGATACTGAATATCTCACAGTAGATACTGAATAATTCACAGTACATACTGAATAACTCACAGTAGATACTGAATAACTCACAGTAGATACTGAATAATTCACAGTAGATACTGAATAACTCACAGTACATACTGAATAACTCACTGTAGATACTGAATAACTCACAGTACATA
Organism: Pygocentrus nattereri; assembly: GCF_015220715.1. NCBI lineage: Eukaryota > Metazoa > Chordata > Actinopteri > Characiformes > Serrasalmidae > Pygocentrus > Pygocentrus nattereri. Next base: position 886,808 of record NC_051228.1, read on the forward strand.
CTGAATAACTCACTGTAGATACTGAATAACTCACAGTAGATACTGAATAATTCACAGTACATACTGAATAACTCACAGTACATACTGAATAACTCACAGTAGATACTGAATAACTCACAGTACATACTGAATAACTCACTGTAGATACTGAATAACTCACAGTACATACTGAATAACTCACAGTACATACTGAATAATTCACAGTACATACTGAATAACTCACTGTAGATACTGAATAACTCACAGTACATACTGAATAACTCACAGTACATACTGAATAATTCACAGTACATACTGAATAACTCACTGTAGATACTGAATAACTCACAGTACATACTGAATAACTCACTGTAGATACTGAATAACTCACAGTACATACTGAATAACTCACTGTAGATACTGAATAATTCACAGTACATACTGAATAACTCACAGTACATACTGAATAACTCACAGTAGATACTGAATAATTCACAGTACATACTGAATAACTCACAGTAGATACTGAATAATTCACAGTAGATACTGAATAACTCACAGTAGATACTGAATAACTCACAGTACATACTGAATAACTCACTGTAGATACTGAATAACTCACAGTACATACTGAATAACTCACTGTAGATACTGAATAACTCACAGTACATACTGAATAACTCACTGTAGATACTGAATAACTCACAGTACATACTGAATAACTCACAGTACATACTGAATAACTCACAGTAGATACTGAATAATTCACAGTACATACTGAATAGCTCACAGTAGATACTGAATAATTCACAGTAGATACTGAATAACTCACAGTAGATACTGAATAACTCACAGTACATACTGAATAATTCACAGTAGATACTGAATAATTCACAGTAGATACTGAATAATTCACAGTACATACTGAATAATTCACAGAACATACTGAATAATTCACAGTAGATACTGAATAACTCACAGTAGATACTGAATAACTCACAGTAGATTCTGAATAATTCAGAGTAGATACTGAATAATTCACAGTACATACTGAATAATTCACAGAACATACTGAATAATTCACAGTAGATGCTGAATAACTCACAGTAGATACTGAATAACTCACAGTACATACTGAATAACTCACAGTACATACTGAATAATTCACAGTACATACTGAATAACTCACAGTAGATACTGAATAACTCACAGTAGATTCTGAATAATTCACAGTAGATACTGAATAATTCACAGTACATACTGAATAACTCACAGTAGATACTGAATTACTCACAGTAGATACTGAATAACTCACAGTACATACTGAATAACTCACAGTAGATACTGAATAACTCACAGTAGATACTGAATAATTCACAGTACATACTGAATAACTCACAGTACATACTGAATAATTCACAGTAGATACTGAATAACTCACTGTACATACTGAATAATTCACAGTACATACTGAATAACTCACAGTAGATACTGAATAACTCACAGTAGAGACTGAATAATTCACAGTAGATACTGAATAACTCACAGTAGATACTGAATAACTCACAGTAGATACTGAATAATTCACAGTAGATACTGAATAATTCACAGTAGATACTGAATAATTTATAGCGGTACTGAATAATTTATAGCGGTACTGAATAGTTCCTAGTCCGCCACTGACCTACAGCAACTCTCACTGCTAAGCACACAAGACGAGGAAACTGAAAAGAAGAAGACCAGAGTGAAAACAGGAGTGACCGCTAGTGTGGCTTTACCACGCTGGACAGAGAGAGTGATAAGGGGAAGTGCATGAAGAGAGTGACGCAAACCTCACACCACGTCTGCTGGACGGCGTCACTTTAACCACCTCGCTCTAAACTGATGTCACGTACACTCTTAACAAGATGGTTCTTTAAGGGTTCTTTAGAAAGACGTGGTTCTATATTGAATATATTCTGTATACAGTGGTTCTATATGGAATGGTTCTTCAGATTGATGCAGAATGTGCTGCATATGGTTCTGTATAGCACCATGAAGCAGAACCCTTTTGGGTGCTATTTAGAACAATTTACAAAAAGGTTCTATAAAATACACAACACATTCTCCATCATTCCAAAGAACCCTTTCCCCACGCACAAAAACCTTTATGCGTGCAAGGTTCTATGTATGTAAGGTTCTGTGTCCGCTGTGTGTCCGCTGTGTCAGGTGTGTGTCAGGTGTGCGTCCGCTGTGTCAGGTGTGTGTCCGCTGTTTGTCCGCTGTGTCAGGTGTGCGTCCGCTGTGTCAGGTGTGCGTCCGCTGTGCGTCCGCTGTGTCAGGTGTGTGTCAGGTGTGTGTCCGCTGTGTCAGGTGTGCGTCCGCTGTGTGTCCACTGTGTGAGGTGTGTGTCAGGTGTGTGTCCGCTGTGTGCCCGCTGTGTCAGGTGTGTGTCCGCTGTGCGCCCGCTGTGTCAGGTGTGTGTCCGCGGTGCGTCCGCTGTGTCAGGTGTGTGTCCGCTGTGCGTCCGCTGTGTCAGGTGTGTGTCAGGTGTGTGTCCGCTGTGTCAGGTGTGTGTCCGCTGTGCGTCCGCTGTGTCAGGTGTGTGTCCGCTGTGCGTCCGCTGTGTCAGGTGTGTGTCCGCTGTGCGTCCGCTTTGTCAGGTGTGTGTCCGCTGTGCGTCCGCTGTGTCAGGTGTGTGTCCGCGGTGCGTCCGCTGTGTCAGGTGTGTGTCCGCTGTGCGTCCGCTGTGTCAGGTGTGTGTCCGCGGTGCGTCCGCTGTGTCAGGTGTGTGTCCGCTGTGCGTCCGCTGTGTCAGGTGTGTGTCCGCGGTGCGTCCGCTGTGTCAGGTGTGTGTCAGGTGTGTGTCCGCTGTGCGTCTGCTGTGTCAGGTGTGTGTCAGGTGTGCGTCCGCTGTGTCAGGTGTGTGTCAGGTGTGTGTCCGCTGTGCGTCCGCTGTGTCAGGTGTGTGTCCGCTGTGCGTCCGCTGTGTCAGGTGTGTGTTTATCCTGCAGGATTACTCTGGGAGCTGCAGCTGATGCCGCTCTCAGTGGTGTTGGGGACTGTGCTCCGCTCAGGCTTTACCTAATTAAATTACAGCTATTTTTAAACCGCTAAGTTGCTCGTGGAGCTGATCTGATTCCAACAGATTCTCCTGTTAAGCCTCAAATGTTGGAGCTGTCCTGCTGGATTCGTGAACATTTCATACGTTTTCCTCACAGAATAAGACGCGTATATATTAGCAGAACCCACAGCGCTGACAGTATTCAGATAATGGTGAAACTCCAGGTCTACATGAGTCAGACAGTAATCAGATAATGGTGAAACTCCAGGTCTACATGAGTCAGACAGTAATCAGATAATGGGGAAATGCCAGGTCTACAGGAGTCAGACAGTAATCAGATAATGGTGAAACTCCAGGTCTACAGGAGTCAGACAGTAATCAGATAATGGAGAAACTCCAGGTCTACAGGAGTCAGACAGTAATCAGATAATGGGGAAACTCCAGGTCTACAGGAGTCAGACAGTAATCAGATAATGTGGAAACACCAGGTCTACATGAGTCAGACAGTAATCAGATAATGGAGAAACTCCAGGTCTACAGGAGTCAGACAGTAATCAGATAATGGGGAAACTCCAGGTCTACATGAGACAGACAGTAATCAGATAATGGGGAAACTCCAGGCCTACATGAGTCAGACAGTAATCAGATGACGGGGAAACTCCAGGTCTACAGGAGTCAGACAGTAATCAGATAATGGAGAAACTCCAGGTCTACAGGAGTCAGACAGTAATCAGATAATGGAGAAACTCCAGGTCTACAGGAGTCAGACAGTAATCAGATAATGGGAAACTCCAGGTCTACATGAGTCAGACAGTAATCAGATAATAGGGAAACTCCAGGTCTACATGAGTCAGACAGTAATGAGATAATGGGGAAACTCCAGGTCTACATGAGTCAGACAGTAATCAGATAATGTGGAAACTCCAGGTCTACATGAGACAGACAGTAATCAGATAATGGTGAAACTCCAGGTCTACAGGAGTCAGACAGTAATCAGATAATGGGGAAACTCCAGGTCTACATGAGTCAGACAGTAATCAGATAATGGGGAAACTCCAGGTCTACAGGAGTCAGACAGTAATCAGATAATGGGGAAACTCCAGGTCTACATGAGACAGACAGTAATCAGATAATGGGGAAACTCCAGGTCTACAGGAGTCAGACAGTAATCAGATAATGGAGAAACTCCAGGTCTACAGGAGTCAGACAGTAATCAGATAATGGAGAAACTCCAGGTCTACAGGAGTCAGACAGTAATCAGATAATGGGGAAACTCCAGGTCTACATGAGTCAGACAGTAATCAGATAATGGGGAAACTCCAGGCCTACATGAGTCAGACAGTAATCAGATAACGGGGAAACTCCAGGTCTACAGGAGTCAGACAGTAATCAGATAATGGAGAAACTCCAGGTCTACAGGAGTCAGACAGTAATCAGATAATGGGGAAACTCCAGGTCTACATGAGTCAGACAGTAATCAGATAATGGGGAAACTCCAGGTCTACAGGAGTCAGACAGTAATCAGATAATGGGGAAACTCCAGGTCTACATGAGTCAGACAGTAATCAGATAATGTGGAAACTCCAGGTCTACATGAGACAGACAGTAATCAGATAATGGTGAAACTCCAGGTCTACAGGAGTCAGACAGTAATCAGATAATGGGGAAACTCCAGGTCTACATGAGTCAGACAGTAATCAGATAATGGGGAAACTCCAGGTCTACAGGAGTCAGACAGTAATCAGATAACGGGGAAACTCCAGGTCTACATGAGTCAGACAGTAATCAGATAATGTGGAAACTCCAGGTCTACAGGAGTCAGACAGTAATCAGATAATGGGGAAACTCCAGGTCTACATGAGTCAGACAGTAATCAGATAATAGGGAAACTCCAGGTCTACATGAGTCAGACAGTAATGAGATAATGGGGAAACTCCAGGTCTACATGAGTCAGACAGTAATCAGATAATGGGGAAACTCCAGGTCTACATGAGACAGACAGTAATCAGATAATGGTGAAACTCCAGGTCTACAGGAGTCAGACAGTAATCAGATAATGGGGAAACTCCAGGTCTACAGGAGTCAGACAGTAATCAGGTAATGGGGAAACTCCAGGTCTACATGAGTCAGACAGTAATCAGATAATGGGGAAACTCCACGTCTACATGAGTCAGACAGTAATCAGATAATGGGGAAACTCCAGGTCTACATGAGTCAGACAGTAATCAGATAATGGGGAAACTCCAGGTCTACAGGAGTCAGACAGTAATCAGATAACGGGGAAACTCCAGGTCTACATGAGTCAGACAGTAATCAGATAATGTGGAAACTCCAGGTCTACAGGAGTCAGACAGTAATCAGATAATGGAGAAACTCCAGGTCTACATGAGTCAGACAGTAATCAGATAATGTGGAAACTCCAGGTCTACAGGAGTCAGACAGTAATCAGATAATGGGGAAACTCCAGGTCTACATGAGTCAGACAGTAATCAGATAATGGGGAAACTCCAGGTCTACATGAGACAGACAGTAATCAGATAACGGGGAAACTCCAGGTCTACATGAGTCAGACAGTAATCAGATAATGAAGAAACTCCAGGTCTACATGAGTCAGACAGTAATCAGATAATGAAGAAACTCCAGGTCTACATGAGTCAGACAGTAATCAGATAATGGGGAAACTCAAGGTCTACATGAGACAGACAGTAATCAGATAATGGGGAAACTCCAGGTCTACATGATTCAGACAGTAATCAGATAATGGGGAAACTCCAGGTCTACATGAGACAGACAGTAATCAGATAATGGGGAAATGCCAGGTCTACAGGAGTCAGACAGTAATCAGATAATGGTGAAACTCCAGGTCTACAGGAGTCAGACAGTAATCAGATAATGGAGAAACTCCAGGTCTACATGAGTCTGACAGTAATCAGATAATGGAGAAACTCCAGGTCTACAGGAGTCAGACGGTAATCAGATAATGGAGAAACTCCAGGTCTACATGAGTCAGACAGTAATCAGATAATGGGGAAACTCCAGGTCTACAGGAGTCAGACAGTAATCAGATAATGGGGAAACTCCAGGTCTACATGAGTCAGACAGTAATCAGATAATGGGGAAACTCCAGGTCTACAGGAGTCAGACAGTAATCAGATAATGGGGAAACTCCAGGTCTACATGAGTCAGACAGTAATCAGATAATGTGGAAACTCCAGGTCTACAGGAGTCAGACAGTAATCAGATAACGGGGAAACTCCAGGTCTACAGGAGTCAGACAGTAATCAGATAACGGGGAAACTCCAGGTCTACAGGAGTCAGACAGTAATCAGATAATGGGGAAACTCCAGGTCTACAGGAGTCAGACAGTAATCAGATAATGGGGAAACTCCAGGTCTACTGGAGTCAGACAGTAATCAGATAATGGGGAAACTCCAGGTCTACAGGAGTCAGACAGTAATCAGATAATGGGGAAACTCCAGGTCTACTGGAGTCAGACAGTAATCAGATAATGGGGAAACTCCAGGTCTACATGAGTCAGACAGTAATCAGATAATGGGGAAACTCCAGGTCTACATGAGACAGACAGTAATCAGATAACGGGGAAACTCCAGGTCTACAGGAGTCAGACAGTAATCAGATAATGGAGAAACTCCAGGTCTACAGGAGTCAGACAGTAATCAGATAATGGGGAAACTCCAGGTCTACAGGAGTCAGACAGTAATACAATAATGGGGAAACTCCAGGTCTACAGGAGTCAGACAGTAATCAGATAACAGGGAAACTCCAGGTCTACAGGAGTCAGACAGTAATTAGATAACGGGGAAACTCCAGGTCTACAGGAGTCAGACAGTAATCAGATAATGGGGAAACTCCAGGTCTACAGGAGTCAGACAGTAATCAGATAATGGGGAAACTCCAGGTCTACAGGAGTCAGACAGTAATCAGATAATGGGGAAACTCCAGGTCTACAGGAGTCAGACAGTAATCAGATAACGGGGAAACTCCAGGTCTACAGGAGTCAGACAGTAATCAGATAATGGGGAAACTCCAGGTCTACAGGAGTCAGACAGTAATCAGATTTCTGCTTTACAACCTCACAGTGATTCTCGAGCAGACTGAGAAATCAGAGCAAGAGATTACAGCACTGAGAAATCTGGTTACTGAGCTCAAATCCAGCCTCTACCATACTACACCCGTATATACTGTATACTGCATACTACACCCGTATACTGCATACTACACCCGTATACTGCATACTACACCCGTATATACTGTTTACTGCATACTACACCCGTATATACTGTTTACTGCATATTACACCCGTATATACTGTATACTGCATACTACACTCGTATATACTGCATACTACACCCGTATATACTGCATACTACACCCGTATATACTGTTTACTGCATACTACACCCGTATATACTGTATACTGCATACTACACCCGTCTATACTGTATACTGCATACTACACCCGTATATACTGTATACTACACCCGTATATACTGTTTACTGCATACTACACCCATATATACTGTTTACTGCATACTACACCCGTATATACTGTTTACTGCACACTACACCCGTATATACTGTTTACTGCACACTACACCCGTATATACTGTTTACTGTATACTACACCCGTATATACTGTTTACTGCACACTACACCCGTATATACTGTTTACTGCATACTACACCCGTATATACTGTATACTGCATACTACACCCGTATATACTGTTTACTGCATACTACACCCGTATATACTGTTTACTGCACATTACACCCGTATATACTGTTTACTGCATACTACACCCGTATATACTGTTTACTGCATACTACACCCGTCTTTACTGTTTACTGCATACCACACCAGTATATACTGTATACTGCATACTACACCCGTATATACTGTTTACTGCATACTACACCCGTATATACTGTTTACTGCATACCACACCAGTATATACTGTATACTGTATACTACACCAGTATATACTGTATACTAAGCTACAGTATATTAAGCTGAGGTCCAGCTGTTTGGACGTGAGCACGGAGAGAAATGTGGCGTCATGTTCAAACAGGTTCAGTCTTAAATACCTGCAGTTCAGCTGAAGTGTGAAGGACAAGCTGCTCAGAACTGAACAAACGTGCAGCTTAGAGCT
>NC_051228.1:900000-905000 GCF_015220715.1 Pygocentrus nattereri
CCTCTTTTATCAGTGGCCCACCCTCTTTTATCACTGCCCCACCCTCTTTTATCACTGCCCCACCCTGTTTTATCATTGACTACCCTCTTTTATCAGTGGCCCACCCTCTTTTATCAGTGGCCCACCCTCTTTTATCACTGCCCCACCCTGTTTTATCATTGACTACCCTCTTTTATCAGTGGCCCACCCTCTTTTATCAGTGGCCCACCCTCTTTTATCAGTGGCCCACCCTGTTTTATCACTGCCCCACCCTCTTTTATCATTGACTACCCTCTTCTCCTCTCTCTCTGATGTCCTGCAGGAAGCTGCTGCAGCCTCAGTGCTGTGCTCCTCCTCGTTACTCTGTATTGATGAAGTTTGCTGTTGGCCCGATTCCAGCGCTGAACTCATGTCTTATTCATTAAAGCGGCGCATGTTTCTGTCAGCCCTCATTACGGCTCATATCCGCCCGCGCTGATAGCCCTGCTCCCGCCGAGAGCTTTTACTGCTGTCCAGCGTCGCGTCCACTCCGATGCATTATTCATTCAGGCTGTAGATTGTGTCTCTGATGGTAAAATCAAACAACACACTCTTCTGTCTGACGCAAGAGGTCCGGTTTTCTGCCGTCGTGTGTCCTGGTTTGGTTTTGCCTCGTCATGTTTTCTCTTCTTTGACGATGAGGATTCACCCTCCCTCACTTTCTCTGGGTCTGATCCTCCATTTGTCAGAATTTGTTTCTCAAACTTCTCACAATAAAACAGTCAGCAGCCGCGGCAGCAGCCACTGATTCCTCTTCTTTCTACGCCTTCCAACCAGAACTACAGCGCCACCAAGTGTAAAAGCCTGAAGGGCGCCCTCTAGAGTCCGGGCTTGGTTTGTCCGCTCTGGGCTGCTGTAGAAACACGACGGCCTCTGTCGAAGAGGAGCTGCTCCGTATGTAGAAATGAAGGGTCACGCTAAGATAACAACAGCGCGGCGATTCAGAGCTACAGCTGATTAAACACCAATAAAACATGGTGTCGTTACTGTGTTCCATTTCTGATAATAGATCCCCTGAAATCTCACACACTGCAGCTTTAAATGTGTTTAAATGAAGCTGTAAATCTGTTGGTTCAGGGATTGGACTAGTTTTCCAGAGGGAACAGGAAGCAAAGCAAAGCATTGGAAAGATAAACATTACAGTTTAAATGAAACACGTTACGCACAGCAGGAGAATGAAGAGGCGTGATCTAGTCTGAATGACTGTGTAAATCTGCATGTCTGTTTGTTTTTTAGGCAGCGTGAGTCCTCAGTGTGTTCTCCAGTTGGATGACCCTCCTCAGAAACTGACCAGTTCAGCGTTGGCCGACACACGCACCCCATCCTGGGAGCAGCCGTTTATATTGTGAGTTCATACAGAGACCCAGTTAATTAGAGCGATGGTTCTGTATGGAACCAGTGGGCTGCTGAATGTTTTTAAAACAGTTCTGCAGATGGATGGAGAATGTGTTCTATATGGTTCTATATGGCACCAAAAAGGGTTCTTCTGCTGTTACAAGCTTAATATCGTAACAGTAACAGAACCCCTTTTGGTGCTGTTTAGAACCATATACAACACATTCTTCATCAATCCAACCATTCCAACATGTGGAGAACCAATTAAGCATGGTTATTTGAATGTTTATAGCTCTATATAGAACCATTGTCTTTCCTAAAGAACCCTTGAAGGACCATCTTTTTCAGAGAGTACGAGTTGAATAGCCTTTTTAAAATTTCGTACGTTTTCCAATCATCTGCTGATATAATTAACACCTCCACTGTTTATTTATTCATTTATTCATACATTCACAAACCTGCTGTTTCTAGATGTCATGTGACTTGTGTTGTTTACTTTCAGAGATTTGTAAACAACTTTGATGAAGTCTGATCTGTTGTGTTTCCCTGTTTTTCGTTTGTATGTGTGTTCAGTGAACTGAGCGGCAAATCCAAGGAGCTGAACATCCAGGTGTTGGATAGCAAGAGCATTCCGGAGAGTGAGTCCAGCCTGTCCACTCTGACTGACCCACAGGGTCACTGTTAAAAACGGTTACTATACTGTTACTCTGACATAAGCGGAGATAATTAATCAGTGTTTAAATAGAACTTGAATTAGTTCTAAGAGCTTTAGGTGAGCGTAGCTGCCAGTTGGACGAGAGAGACCGGCTCACAATCTCCATTCCAGTTCATCCCAGAGGTGTTCAGTGGGGTTGAAGTCAGGGCTCTGTGAGGCGACTGGAGTTCCTCCATGCCAAACTGGTCACTCCATGTCTTTATGGAGCTGCTTTGTGCTCAGGGTCTCAGTCCTGCTGGAACAGGAAAGGCTCTTCCCTGAACTGCCGACCCAAAGCTGGAAGCTTAACTGTGTACAGTGTTTTTGTGCTGTAGCTTCAACATCACCCTTCACTGGAACTGAGAGCCCAAACCCTGAAAAAACAGCCCAGCCCATCATCCCCCCTCCACCAAACTCTACTGCTGGGTCTGTGTTCCGGCAGGTAACGTTCTCCTGACATCTGATTCATCATCAGACTGATAGATAGATAAGCTGATTTATCTCTGTTAGTCACCCATAGTAGGACCTCCGGGTCTGAGCTGTTCATGTCTAAGGGAAATTCGCAAAAACCGCCGCTGTCTCAGCGAGTGGTACACAAACAGGCTTCACACCCGAGAGTATCAGCGCTAGAACTGGGCCCTCCCTCTTTAATCACTGCCCCACCCTCTTTTATCACTGCCCCACCCTATTTTATCACTGCCCCACCCTCTTTTATCAGTGGAGAACACGGTTCCACTGTTCCAGAGTCCAGTGGTGGTGCTTTACACCCCTCCAGCCGACACTTGGCACTGCACATAGTGATCCTAGACTTGTGTGTAGCTGCTCAGCCATGGAGACCCATTTCATGAAGGTCTTGACGCTCAGTTCTTGTGTTGATGTTGCTTCCAGAGGCAGTTTGGAGCTCTGCAATATGTGATTTAACAGAGGATAAACCATTTTTATGGCCCCACTCTGTGACCCTGTTATTTATGGCTTTTAAAGATTCAAGAGTTTCCTGTCACGTTCACATTTGCACTGAACAATGAAACTCTGACTGTAGTTACTATAAAAACACAAAGATTGAGTAAAAGAAACCACAAAAATAAAATAATAGGAAAAAATCATAAAAAGGACAGCTGACTTGTTGAAATGCTGTGGATTGCAGCAATATATTATAAACGATATACCATACAGTCTGTGTTTATTGTAGCTGTGACAAAGTCTACCAGGCATAAAAACCGCGTGCAGTGTGAGTGCAAACAACAATGCTGTGCTATACTGTGCATTAGCACATAGAACAATGCAAGTGTCCTTAAAAATATATACATATTTGTATCATACACAGTGTTTATATACAGTATACAGCATAAATATACAGTCCTGTCCTTTACAAAGTACAGTTGTTGCTTCTGACAATAATAGCACTTACAGTTGACTAGGGCAGATCTAGCAGGGCAGGAATTTCGCAAGCCGCAGTGTTTCGTTGTGTTTGCAGTGTTTTTAGCTTTTATAGTTTGGGTGGTAAAAAGCAACTTTAGCAAAATGATTTAATCTAACTAGTGGGACTCGTAGCTGAAGTGACGCATTCCTGCTGTCAGCAAGAAGCTTCTCCATGTTTCTGTTTTGAATATTCTGAATAACAGCTTAAAGTCAGTGATTTTAGATCTGATCACGTAGCACGAATATTATGTTAACCCCAGTCTACTGCATGTGTTAGAGCAATTAAAAATACTCCATTCACTCTGCTTGCATGAACTGGACCTGATTATTAAATATCAAAACATTTATTAATAATAGTGTGTGCAGAGGTCATTTTGATGTATGTTGCCTTGAGGCAACACTGTGCGCAATAAGAACAAATGATATAGAGCTGTGTTCCCTGATGTGGTGAGACGTGACCTGTGACTGGCTAAATCCATTCCACTGTTGCAGTGTTGCTTCTAGGCAACAAACGTATTCCTGCAAAATCTCATAATAATAAAAATATGAGACTGAATATTAAAACAGAGATTTAAAAGAGAGAGCAAGGCCAGGAACATGCTTTTTGTTGTTGTCGTTGTCTTTAAACATGGATAATGTGTTTGCAAGGTGAGGAAAATGGGTTTGTTGCCCTGAGGCAACATCGTGCAGTAGAGGGTTAATGTTATTCTTTGGTCAAAGCCCGTCCTCCTCTCTGTGTTCTCTGTAGGCGGCTTGCTCGGTCAGGTTTGTGTTCCCTTTGATCTGGTGAAGAGGCATCCTCGTGGTCAGCAGACATTCGCTCTGATGAACAACGACCAAGTGACCGGCTCTCTGACTTCTGAGGTAGTGTACAAAGGAAAATTCCTCTAACCAGTATATGACTGACCACAGATTGCGGTCAGCATCGTCGTACGTCTTTACGTATTACCGTCACAATAACAAGGTCTGACGCGATGTTTGCATCTAAAATGATCTCAAAACCAAGAACACGCTGAAGATGTGATGGCTATCGTAGATAATTCACTCAGGTCCTCAGAGACGCTCCTTCGCCAAGTTTAGACTGAGTTCGCTCTGGATTCTCTTTCAGATTCATCAAACTGTTCTGCCTGCAATTACACATCTCCACCAGAGAGGTCTCCAAATCCCCACAAGATACAGTGTTGCTTTAAAGGGCCTATTTCTTACTTTTTTCCGTTTATGACATTTGTGTGGCCGTTTGCACCAAAAACAGTCATAATTTATTATAATATAATTTATTTCTACATTATCATTTTCCAACCTCTCTTTATCTCATGGTAAGACAAAGGTATTAAACATGCTTTTGTTACTGTGCCTTTAAGACTGATTTACACCCATCAGGAGTAACATTCTGACCAGCTCCTTGTTTCTACGCTCATTGTCCACTTTATCAGCTCCACTGACCGTATAGCTGCCCTCTGTAGATCTACAGTTACAGACTGTAGTCCATCTGTTTCTCTGATACTCTGTTACCCTGTTCTTCAGTGGTCAGGAC
>NC_051228.1:912500-945000 GCF_015220715.1 Pygocentrus nattereri
CTCTGTCTCTCCCCCGTCATCTCTTTCTTTGCCATCTAAAAGAGGAGAGCAGTGATAAGCAGACAGTTTTGCTGGCCGAGTAAGTGTGTGGTAATGTAGTCCCATAGACTTCCCTTCAGAACAGCTTTCGTAGCTTAGTGCCAATCTAAGCCAGTCCTTTACTGCTGTAGCATCGGTCTAATGAGGTGATTAAAGAGCCCATATCCCACGGTTTCCCTGATTACTTTGTCTCACCTGTGGTCCATGTATGACACTGGTGTTGCTTTTTGTACAGACATAATTCATTTCTACATGACCTCTCTTTATCCCTTACAATGAAACAAACCATCCCTTTAAGATTGATATATGTAAATCAGCTCGGTTCTGATTGGCTGTCCTGTATTGTGCCTCATCTGGGGTGGAACACTCCCTGTAACTACAGCTTGGGTAAACTGGGCAGGGCTAAACTGCTGTAGGCTGAATGGGTGGGTATATGCAAATTAGGTTGTTTTGTGATGTCACAAATCTTTCATGATATGGGCCCTTTAAAGACCGTATCAACTTATGTGATTATTTTTAAGCTCTTGTTAGGCATTAATTTTGAGAACAGCTGATTGGATGAGTAAAGAGGCTTTAATACGCTCATATCATTTATATACTTTATTATATTTGCGCTGCCTTTGTTACATACCGTGCTGAATATTGTGTGTGTGTGTGTGTGTGTGTGTGTGTGTGTGTGTGTGTGTGCGCATATACACACATCCCTCTGGCCAGATTGGCATCCTGGTTGTGCTTTGCGGAACAGTATGGACTGGTTCGGAATGCTTTTATCCTCCATATTCCCTTCTTTTTTATCTCCTGCATAGGAAATATGTAGCATCTGTTTAAAAAGCACCCGAATGTGTTTACATTTAATCACCTAAATCATTTAGTAAACAACATTTTAATACCGTAACGTGGCCCCTCCTCTGGGTAAAGGAGAGATGCGCTGGTTAAACTCAGAAGGACGGTGGCATTAAAGGAATAGTTCAGCAAAAAAGGCATGTGTACAGTTTTCCCTCTTACCCCAGATGTGGTCAGTCAGCCACTGTCCAGATTTATCTCCTTCAGTTTAATGCTGGAGCTGTGAGGCTAAGGCTCCTAACAAACACTAGAGGTCAATAGTCACCCAGCTCTTCATTAAGGTGGTGCAGACTTGATCCTGTATAACTCACTGTGAGCTATAAACATCACCTTGTATCCACACTCACTGTCCACTCTATCAGCTCCACTGACCGTTCAGTTCCACTCTGTAGTTCTACAGTTACAGACTGTAGTCCATCTGTTTCTCTGATACTCTGTTACCCTGTTCTTCAGTGGTCAGGACCCCCATGGACCCTCACAGAGCAGGTACTATCTGGGTGGTGGGTCATTCTCAGCACTGCAGTAACACTGACGTGTTGGTGGTGTGTTAGTGTGTGTTGTGCTGGTCTGAGTGGATCAGACACAGCAGTGCTGCTGGAGGTTTTAAACACTGTGTCCACTCACTGTCCACTCTATTAGACACTCCTACCTTGTGGGTCCACCTTGTAGATGTAAGGTCAGAGACGACAGCTCATCTGCTGCTGCTCAGTTTGTGTTGGTCATCCTCTAGTCCTTCATCAGTGGTCACAGGACGCCGCCCGCAGGACGCTGTTGGCTGGACATTTTTGGTTGGTGGACTATTCTCAGTCCAGCAGTGACACTGAGGTGTTCAAAACTCCGGCAGCACTGCTGTGTCTGATCCACTCAGACCAGCACAACACACACTAACACACCACCACCACGTCAGTGTTACTGCAGTGCTGAGAATGACCCACCACCCAAACAGTACCTGCTCTGTGGGGATCCATGGGGGTCTGCACCACCTTAATGAGATTTGGGTGACTATTGACTCATAGTGCTTGTTGGCTGCATTGGCTTTGGAGCTCCACTGCTGAACTAAAGAGGTAGAATCTCTTCACTGATCAGCTCCGTCTGGGATTTAGAGGCTCTCATCCAACTCTGGAGGTCAAAATGTGCCCTTTTAAGGCGGGAATGTCTCAGAGGAACAGACTAATCGGCTATTACGTATAAAACAGGCGTAGGTACGTCACACGGCTGAACACTGCACTTTAGTCCATGTTTACAGAGAACACTGAGACAGAACCTGAGACAGAACTTTAGTCTGGGCCTTAGACAGCAAAACTACCCTCTTAAAAAGATGGTTCTGCAAGGGTTCTTTAGTAAAGACAACACTTCTATATAGAACCAGGAACACTCAAAAACCATTTGCATGGTGAAACGTTTCTTCAGACTGATGGAGAACGTGTTGGCTCTCTGTAGCACCGAACAGGGTTCTTCTATTGTGACAAGCATGACATCGTAACAGTAGCACAAGCCTTCTTTGGTGCTACATAGAACCATTTTGAAAAAGGTTCTGTATAGAACCATAGCCAACATATTTTTCATCAGTCTCAAGAGCCATGTCACCATGTCAAGAACCATTTGAGCATGCGATGTAGAACTGAGTGCTTAAGGAGCCACTTGCATGCTTGATTGGTTCTTCGCGTGGCGAAATGGTTCCTCAGATTGATGGAGAATGTGTTGTATCTGGTTCTATGTAGAAGCTTTTTGAAAATGGTTCTGCATAGCAATACAGAACCATATACAACACATTCTCCATCAATCTGAGGAACCGTTTCGCCACGCGAAGAACCACTCAAGCATTCACGGTTCTATATAGAACTAAAGAACCCTTGAAGAACCATCTTTTTTAGAGTGGGTAATAATAGGCCTGCAATAAAGGGCATCTATTCTGACCTCCGGATTGGAGTCACGGCCAGCTGCTTTGTGCTGATATCTCCTCTGTGTTTTCGGCGCCCCCTGTAGGCAGCTTCCTGCACAAGAGCGCCAAGCTGTTCTTCAGGAGGAGGCACCAGAGGAAGGAGCCGGGCATGAGCCAGTCCCACAACGACCTGCAGTACCTGGAGCAGCCGCCGGACGTCTCGGCAGTGTCCGAGAGGGAGAAGAGGACGGCCACTTTCCGGAAAATCATCAACCGCAAACTTCTGCCCAAGAGCAAGAACAAAGCCAACGGGACGGCGAGGGAGCCGCCTTCGTGACCCGGTCCGACCGGTCGGAGAGCGCAGATGGTGTGAGCTGTGTGCCGCTGCCGCTCTCTCGAGGCAGACGTGTCCAGTACGGCACCGAGTGCTGCTCTGCAGAGTTTTAACACGGGGGGGGTTGGGGGGTCCCTGATCACGCCTGGCACACGAAGGGTTAACAGGTTATAACACAGAAGGAATGTGTTGTTAATTAACACGTCGTTTTTTAGAGTGATGCCGTCCTCGTCCTCATCCTCATCCTCATCCTCGCTCCCTCTCTACCTCTGTCCAGCCACTCTTCTCCTCTCAAACCTCGCCAGCGTCGCCTCCCCCCTCACACACGTTTAGAAGACCCCCTCACGCTCAGCGCGTTTCCCCCGCGGTTTGGTTAATCATGCTTATTTTGTCGAGAGCCTCCTGTGAGACAGTGACCAGAGTCGCCACTGCCCCGCAGCCCCCCCGCTCGTTACCTGTAAACAACATCTCCCCACTCTCACACTCCTGTCACACCACTCCAGCAGGGCTTATGCTGCACCCAGGCTCCCATATAGAACCAGAAACACTCAGAGAACCATCTGCATGGTGAGATGGTTCTTCAGATCGATGGAGAATGTGTGGTATATGATTCTCATGAAGCACCAAAAAATGTTCTGCTGCTGTTAGGATGTAAAGCTTGTGACAATAGAAGAACCGTTTTAGTGCATTTTAAAAAGGTTCTATGTAGAACCATGTATAGCACAGCACCTTCTCCATTCATCTGAAGAACCTTTTCACCATGCAGAGAACCCTTTAAGTATGCAAGTGGTTCTTTGGTTCTACAAAGCATTTTTTTGGAAATGGTTCTGTGTGGCTCCAAATAAGGGTTCTGCCGCAGTTACTATGTCAAGCTTGTATAAACAGTGGAACCCTTTTTGGTGCTATATAGAACCATTTTCTATACTGAAGGACTGTGTACCAAAAAAGAGAGGAGACAGAGGGTTAAGGAACCTGCTGCGCTGGTGAGACACGTTCTCCCTCTGATGGCACTTCAACTCCAGACTATAAAACATAAAATAATCTGCAGATACTCATCGGCAGGTGTGTAGCCTACATGCTAATCCAGCTGCTGTGCTAATCCAGCTGCTGATGGTTATTTCATTATATTTTATGTCCCGTTTTCATATCAACTGCACTCACTATATCACAGAATGAGTCCAGAGACTCTGGAGAAAGATAAACACTGGTCCACATTCTAGTCTGCATGCTAGTCCACATTCTAGTCTACATGCTAGTCTACATCCTTGATCCGAGTCTACATGCTAACCCACATGCTTCTTTACATGCCAGTTTACATGCTAGTCCACATTCTAGTCTACATGCTAGTCCACGTGCTAGTCCACATCCTTGATACTAGTCCACATGCTAACCGACATGCTTGTTTACATGCCAGTCTACATTCTAGTCTACATGCTAGTCAACATTCTAGTATATGTGCCAGTCTACATGCTAGTCCACGTGCTAGTCCACATCCTTGATCCTAGTCCACACGTTTACCCACATGCTTGTTTACATGCCAGTCTACATTCTAGTCTACATTTTAGTCTACATGCTACTGTTCAGCTTCCAGTGGGACGTCTTTTATATCCGACGCGAGCGTCACCTGTGGCCTTTTAACCTCTGGGAATGCCGATGGCTGTCGTTAGCATTAGCGCTGAGGTCAGGGCAGGGCGTGGCTTTAGTCTCGAGGGAAAACACGTTAAAACCTCGGCGAATCCGGGTTTGGGGAAGGACATCGTGCTTTGGTGAAGAGCGTTGTGAGGTCAGCGTGTTCAGCCCTGCCCCCGGGAGGGGGCAGTGCTATAGTACTGAAAATATTGGGACGTTTTTTGTCCGAACGCAGACGTTCTTTATTTCTTAATATTATTTTTAACGGTATGTAAAAGTGACGCTTTCTTGCTTGGGCTAGATGTTTAACGGCCTCATGGAGTCGAGCTTGACCACAACATAAACCCTGAGTGAGTCCTCAGCTTCTGCAGCGGCACCTGCAGCTTACTGACCGCTTCACAAGGCTAATCGCGCTCTCGGGTCAGTGCAGCCATGTGACTTTACAGTGATAGCAGTGATTTAGAGCGGGTTAGCCAGAGGATAGTGGCCCACTGGCGGTCCACTGGCGGGTCACTGGCGGGCCACTGGCGGGTCACTGGCGGGCCACTGGCGGTCCACTGGCGGGCCACTGGCGGGCCACTGGCGGGCCACTGGCGGGCCACTGGTGTTTTGCTCATTTTCCACTCACAGTCCAGTTTACTGACTTTTCCCTCCTTCATTTCTTTAGTTACGCTTTGTGAATTAGTTTGGTGATTTTAGTCGAGCTCAGCGTCAACAACACTCGCTAAAAATCCTTTTATATCCAGCCGTTACTTTTTTCTCTCTCAGTTGTTTATAATATTAGTTTATTTGGTTTATTTTCCAAAATAAAAGTCTCTCTGCATTTAAAATCAGTTTGGGGAGATTAGAAACGAATTAGATCTTGTATGCAGAACAGTAATCTGGGTGGTCCGAGGGGGGAGCAGTGGTGTGCCGACCTCATCGAGCCAGCGGACCGACAGATGCGCTCCGTCTGGGGCCTCGTGAGACCGAGGGTGAGAATGAGGAAGCGTGAGGTATTTGATAAGCGAAATGGTCAAATATCCCAGGACAGCGGGATTTTTCCTCAAATGAGTTTTTTTTTGTTACTTACACTTTAAATTTCTCAATATTGTTTGGTTTGAACTGTTTTTAATCCATCTAGAGTGTATATAAACAGAATTCTGATGATTATCATTCCTTTTTTATTTTATCACTCAAACCCTCACTAATGATCCGCGCGGGATTGTGAGCGTAACTGTTAACCAAAGGATGTAAAACACTACTCCAGGGCATTTGGAGTGAACTCCGCTCCGTAAGCTAGGCGTCTCCAGCTTAGACGTTCTTTATTTTCTTTGAGAGCTTTAACGAGACAGTCTGAGCGTCACAGACTGCAGTTCTGAGTGCTTTGTTTGTTTGATTGTTTGTCTGTTTGTTTGTTTGTTTTTGTTTGGTCATAAACCCTGTACACTAAGGCAGGTGAGTCCAGCACAGCCTGACTGATCTACCTGCTCTAGCACACCTGTTGGGGGGTAAAAATGTGATAAATAGGCATATTTTTATAAAATAATCATAATTACTGCCATAGAAAGCTCCCCCTTGTGGAGATCTGCAGCCAGAACAGGCCATTTATGTGTGTTATTGAGCCAAAAGCTACAAACTGTTCATGAGGTTTTTGTGAGATTGTATCAGAATTTTATCAAACATGTTTATGAAACAGTAATTTCACCTTCAGCTTCCAGTATTTTGGTCTCCCATTCAGAGAGAGAGGAGTCTGGTCTTGTATGGCTGGAAATAACTGCCCAGCGGTGTTGCCAGGGTGGAGACGAGTGACCAGACCCTCCTATAAGGACTTGGACGCAGCTCGGATTGTAGCCGTTAGTTACACACTTAGAAAAGGGTTCTTCAGTAAAGGCAGTGGTTCTACTTCGAACCATGCGTTCTATGTAATATCATTTGCATGCTTAAGAGGTTCTCTGCATGGTGCAGTCGTTCTTGAGATTGATGGAGAATATGATGTACATGTAGAACCTTTTCAAAAATGGTTCTATATAGTTCCAAAAAAGTGTGCTATTGTGAGAGTTTCAAGCTTGCAACAGTAGAAGAACCCTTTTGGTGCTGTATATAACCATATAAAAATATTAAGCAGGCAGATATCGCCCCCTATGCTTCCTGTAGTGTATTACAGTCTATCAGAATTCAAATGTAATGTTTAATCCACGGGCGGCACGGTGGTGTGGTGGGTAGCGCTGTGGCCGTGCGTCCAGGGTCCTCTCTGTGTGGAGTCTGCATGGGTTCCTCCGGGTTCTCCGGTTCTCCCCACAGTCCAAACACATGCAGTCAGGCCAGTTGGACGAGCTACATTGCCTTTTAGTGTGAGTGAATGTGTCTGCCCGTCTGCCCTGTGATGGACTGGCGACCTGTCCAGGGTGTATCCTGCCTTCCGCCCAATGACATCAACCCCCGTGATCCAGGAGGATAAGTGGCTTAGAAGATGTATGCTTAATCCACAGGTCAGGTGCATTTGAGCAGGTAAATCAGACTGTGCTGGACTCAGGCCTACCGGGACTCCCTGCTTTAGAACTGTTCAGCAGACTTACTGAATTATCAGCCATGGATACAAACTTCTGAGCGCATCAGACCAGCAAGGCTGAAGGACGTGGGCAGGGTTGGCACGGTGATGTTTCCCTGACTTTTCCCCCTCCGGCGCTGCTGTGGAGGGTGATTTTCCTGTGTGTGTCCGTCTGAACGCTGTAGAGACTGAGCACTGCTGTAACACGTGGCTGTAAAGGCTGCAGGAAGAGGAGGACAAGCAACGGGAAATGATGACTCAGCGCTTTTCTTTATGACTTGTTTTCATGAGATTCGCCACTAATTTAAATCTGAGCAGTTTCGGATTTATGTATAAACATATAAACACACACACACATATATATATATAAATATATACATATGCATATATATATATGTGTATATATGTATATGTATATAGCTGAAATTTAATGTTGGACATTTTGAACGCCAGGAATGCATGTTTTGGGTTGATGCCGATGACCTCGCTGTATTAACCCTCGATACTGCTTCTCAGTATGTTTTACTGTGATCTGATGTCTTTTCAAACCTAATCAATGTATGCAGAAAACCAAAAGGCCCTTAAAATACTGAGCAGATGCAGTCGCGAATGAATCGTGGAGGCGGGTGAGAGATGTTAGCCATGACGTTGCTGAGCCTCTTAAGTTTACCTGCAGAATCACTGAAAATGCAGTGTGAGTGAGTGAGTGTGTGTGAGTGTGTGAGAGTGTGTGTGTTTTGAGTGTGTGTGAGAGTGTGTGTTGTGAATGTGTGTATGAGTGAGTGTGTATATGAGTGAGAGTGTGTGTGAGAGTGTGTGTATGAGTGAGTGTGTGTGTGTGTGTGTGTGTGTGTGTGTGGCGTGAACATCTACAGCGAACTACTGGCGTTTTGTTTGCACTGCACTTGTTGAGAACCTGGAGCCAGGAGGCCTGTGCAGGATGAATGTCGGCCTAATGCTGTGCAGGGATCATATATAATTAACATATCAGGTTTATCATTTTGAGCAATAAATGCTGACTGATTAACAAACAGCCTCGGTTTGGATTTAATTGCTGCTGTTTGGGGACTTTTATTTTGAAGAGTGAGCTTGAAATGCAAGCAGAAAGCAGCAGATAATGTACAAAATCCAATATTTGAGTGAAAGTAAGTGATTAAGCATTAAAATGAAAAGAACTGTGAAGCATTATAATTTCAAGATTGTCCTTCTGTGTTTTCAGTTGAACTCTGTGGTGGCGTCTGTCTGAATTTAAACACATCCACCAAATATTCCAGTATTTTATAGCTGTGCCAGCCCAGTTACAGTGGCTGAGATCAGTTTTGTTTAGGGGCGGGGCTTAATGAAAGGAGCGCTCTGATTGGTTTGATTTATTTGAGAAAGTGTGTCAAATGCTTTGTATATATTATGGGAAACTTTTAATAAACATACAGTACCTTACAGAACAGTAGTGGGGTAAAAAGCAGCACCTTTTACTGTGAAATGTAGTGAAAGTTAAAAGTCTCAGAAAACGGAAATATATAATGAAATATAATGAAATATGTTACTGAACACAACCAGTGTGACCTGCATTCCTTTGGCTTGTTTACCAAAGCAAGACTTCTCACTAAGTTCGGTAGCCAGAGGCCAAAAGTGAGGACCGTCCAACAGGAATGTTCCTGACCCCGTTGCCAATTGGACAGGCTTGATACGGAAAGGAGAATTCCACCAACTTTTCAAATTCTCTGCATAGCTCAGAGTTTATGGTGTAAACAGACGTCTATACAGTGGTGGTGATGGGAACCAGGCGTCGCCATGACTACAACACAGATATAGACACTTTATTTACCATCCAGAACCACCAGAGAACCTACACGAGTCTTCTGAGCTTATATGGAATGTTGATGATGGAAAACAGTGGAAAATCTGGAATAATGAGTTTTCTTTGGGGACTATTTTGCCGCCCAGCGCCCTGCATGTCTCCCTCCACCATGAATGGAGTTGAAGTTCTCTAAACTCTCATAAAACAGCGTCTCAGTCATCAGGCAATGAATTCAGAACCAGTTCATGTAGGAACTTTCTGTAGGAGCTTTTAGAGGGACGTCTGGTTCCCATCACCACCACTGTGAGGAGCTTTTAGAGGGGGACGTCTGGTTCCCATCACCACCACTGGGAACGGTTCTGACTTGGCAGGTTTATCTAGAACAGAGAACCGCTCTGAACGACTGTTTCATCTTAACCGTTTATTCATACAGGAATTTTTAAAAAAAACAGTTTCCCTCTAAGCCAAAGGTCAAACCTGTCGGACGAGAAGGTAAAATGGACATTCGTACTACAAACGGCTCACTTTACACCCAAGTGAGTCGCTTACTGACAAAACTCAACTGTTAAATTCATAAATTAAAATCAATTCATAAACTCAGTCTTTATTTAACATAAAGCAGTTAAACAGATACCCAGAAGATACACCGGTCATCCGTAACACTCTGACCACCTCCATGTTTCCACACTCACTGTCCACTCTATCAGCTCCACTGACCGTTCAGTTCCACTCTGTAGTTCTACAGTTACAGACTGTAGTCCATCTGTTTCTCTGATACTCTGTTACCCTGTTCTTCAGTGGTCAGGACCCCCATGGACCCTCACAGAGCAGGTACTGTTTGGGTGGTGGGTCATTCTCAGCACTGCAGTAACACTGACGTGGTGGTGGTGGTGTGTTAGTGTGTGTTGTGCTGGTCTGAGTGGATCAGACACAGCAGTGCTGCTGGAGTTTTAAACACCTCAGTGTCGCTGCTGGACTGAGAATAGACCACCAACCAAAAATATCCAGACAACAGCGTCCTGTGGGCAGCGTCCTGTGGGCAGCATCCTGTGGGCAGCATCCTGTGGCCACTGATGAAGGACTAGAGGATGACCAACACAAACTGTGCAGCAGCAGATGAGCTGTCGTCTGACTTTACATCTACAAGGTGGACCGACAAGGTAGGAGTGTCTAATAGAGTGGACAGTGAGTGGACACGGTGTTTAAAACCTCCAGCAGTGTAAACTCCTACTGGAGTGGAGATCATTTAAATCCTGACTTCAGGCTTAAGATCCAGCTAAGCTTAAAACACTTCATCCAAGCGCTGTTCACCCTGAAGTCCTGACATCATCAACGCCACTGGTTCTCACTGTAGACTACACTCTAGATAGAAGAGTTCTAAGAACTATGAGTTCTCCATGGTGAAATGGTTCTTCAGATTGATGGAGAACGTGTTGTATAAGGTTCTACATAGCACCAAAAAGCGTTCTTCTATATTTACGATGCCAAGCTTGCACACAACGAAAGAACCTTTTGTGCTGCTATATAGAACCATTTTCAAAAAGGTTCTATACAGAACCATATACACTATTAAAAGTTCTACATAGAACCAATCCTTGCTTAAATGGTTCTCTGTATGGTCATGCGTCATGTACGCGTCATGTATGGTTCTATACAGCACCAAAAGGGTTCAACAACAGCAGAACCCTGGAAGGTGCTAGACAGAACTATGGGTCAAAATGGGTCTATATAGAACCATACACGCTCTTTAGCAAAAACAATGGTTCTGTTGTATATGAAGCCTTTTGAAAATGGTTCTATTTAGCACCCAAAAAGCTGCTGCGATGTCTTGTAAAAACAGAGAAACGCTTTGTGGTGCTATATAGAACCACAACACGTTCTCCATCCATCTGAAGAACCATTTCACCGTGCAGAGAGCACTTTGATCACGCAAGCACTTCTACACAGACCTCGGACTGCTACACAGAACCACCCGCTTTACTAGAGAAACCGTCCGGCTCTGTTTGTAGTCCTAAAGCGCGGGCAAAACAAGCGTAGAGAACTACAACTCCCATCCGCCACCTCGCCCGCCTTTATTTCCGGTCCTGCGCGGTTTCTGGAGCGGATTGGATCCCGGACTCAGGATTTCAGTAAATGTGTAGGAGACTGGGAACCAGGTAAGAGTTCTGTTTTAAGCCCGGGCGGGTTCTGCTCGTCCGGAGCGCCGCTCTGTCCCGGCGCGCGGCCCAGGGCGGCCTGGGCGCGCGGCACCGCGCGCTCCTCGGCTCCGTGTGCACGCGCGCCGCGCCGCCTGGTCTTTGTTGCGTCTGTGCGGCGGAGATCGGACACAAAACCCGGCGGAGGTTCAAACGCGCTGAGATCCTGGAGCTCCGCTGGATCCGAGCGCCCAGCAGCTCCGTGTCCCCTCACAGTGACGCCCTCCGCGGCCAGGCGGCCGTAGCTCCGCTGTTTGCTCCGGGTGCTCCGTCGGTGTCCGTGTTCCTGCTCGGACACAACAGGAGCGCACAGTTAGTGCAGTGCAGCCCAGTCGCGCTCCGGGCTCGAGCCTTCTGGGGCCCTAAGACAGCTGACCGATGTCTGACTGCGGTCAGACCAGCATTACAGCTGTGATCTGAACTCACTGTGGACGGTTTCCTCGGAATGAAAGCTCAGGCCTGGTTCTGCTGGCCAGAACGTCCACCTTTTCCAGCTTCAGGCTTCAGCCCTGAATGTCTGTGCCAGACTGCCAGCAAGTCATGGTTGTGATGTCACAACACATGGAGGCTTGGATGCCTCTGATTGGTCTAACTGATCCACAGGCAGTTCACAAGCTCCCTGTTCGCCTCTAAAAGTGCCTAAAATCCCTAAAACTGCAGCTCTTGGGAAGAATTGCACACGATTTAGGCCCTGAGCAGCCTGGGGGGCGGGGGGGCACATCTTATTGGCTTATATACGGTAAAATTAGCATATAATTAATAGCAGTGACCACAGTCCGTCTGATGACTGGATGCTTGACTGTGGTTTTACAGGTAGTCCTCACAGCGTTCCGGATCCAGGGCTCCAGGGCTCCAGGGCCCCCCGTGCAGTAGTTCGTGCTTATCCAGCTAACTTTACCCTTAGTTGGATCCAACCCTGGCGAGACTGACCACAGCTGTGGTCAGGTCTACTTCCTGCATGTTGTGGTGAACCAGAAAAGACCACTCAGATACAGCGAGTGAAGGGGGGGTGGTCCCCGTGGACACTCCGTCCACTCCCTGACCCAATTAAAACACAAGGAACGCACATTAAACCAACAGACAGCAACAATAACAACAACAAAGGCGTGTTTTAACTGAGGGGCGGAGCTAAAGCTCCCTTCTGCAACACGCTGCAAGGAGCAGCCGGCTCCTTTTTTAAAGAAAACGGTTCTGTAGAGAACCACAAACGCTCAAAGAACCCTGTGCATGCTTAAAGAGTTCTCTGCGTGGTGAAGCGGCTCTTCGTATTGACGGGGAACGTGTTGTTCATGGTTCTACACAGCACCAGCGATGATAGCAGTCTTCACAATGGCAAGCCCTCTTTGGTGCTATGTAGAACCCTTTTCAAAAAAGGTTCTGTATAGAACCATCGACAGCACGTTCTCCATCAATCTGAAGCACTGATACGAAGAACTCTTTGATCATGCAAAGGGTTCTTTGAATGTGCATGGTTCTATATAGAACCATCTTCTTTACCAAGGCTACGTTCAGATTCCAAGCCTCGTCGCTCAGATCCGGCCTCTCTGACTCGACGGTTCACCCTCGTTTAGGTCAGTGACTCAGATCGGTCATTAATGTGATGAACCGGCTCCTGAACTGACCCTCATGAGCTCCTCCTACTCAGTGACGTCACGTGACTGAATCACTGCATCATCAGCACAAACTAACGAGCAGAACGAGCTTCGCTGAGAAGATCATTAACTCTGATCAGCTCTCAGCTTCATTATTAGAGCCAGACGGAGGAGAAAAAGGTGAGACGAGCTGCTTTTCCACCGTTTACGGTGTTGCTATGGTAACGCTGAATGATGGTCACACGCAGTGGGAAAAGCACATGAATTCCGATCTGAGGGTCACATTAAGGTCACATGGCCACGAGTCGGATACGCATCCCATCTAGGACCACATAAGCAGCTCAGGTCGGATTTGAGAAGATCAGATTTGTGTCCACACAGACCGGAAAACACCGGATCTGAGTCACATCAGGGCAGGAAATCGGATTTGAGCCACTGCAGCCTGGAAATGTGAACGGAGCCTAAAGAGCCCTTGTAGAACCATCCCTTCTAAAAGTGAAGTATGTGTTGTTTTTTACTCGTCTTGTCGATTCCTCCTCCTGTTTTGCGCGATTGGCTGCTCTTAAAGGCCACGATTTCATTTTGACCAAGAACCGACTGAGTTCTGTCTAGAACTTTAACTTCATTTAACTGGCTAACGAATTAAAACAAAACAAAAAGCAGTACAAACAATAAGAGATTCATAAAAAGCTTTGTTTAAATGTTTATATATATATGAATATAGCTTTCACCCCCGGCCTCTCTGCAGTTCCTTTGCACCCCACTAGGGGAACCATCCCAGACCATTTGAAAGGTGTGGATGTTGTCTCGCGCTCTGATTGGATAGAAACTCAAAGTTCAACATTCCGGACTGCTGCCGTGGTCACAGTGTGCAGCTGTGGTCACTTGCTTGCTGGATGTGTGAACGGGCAGCACGGTTGAGACAGAGCGGGTTGCCAGCTATTCAAAACCAGCGTCATTATACACTCATAAGACGTTTCATTTTCACACCTATTTCTGCGACTGCAGGTTGTTTAGAAAGCTGTCTGGGCAGAAAACGCACCTGCAACCTACACTGCACCTTCAGACTAGCTGGAATAACCACGAATCTGGCAACCCTGTGTGACAGGGAAGGAACCCAGGAGTGAAACACACATGTGTGAAAAACAAGCAGCGTTTCTAGTGGCTGTAGCTGAAAATCCCAAGTGTTAGTGCAGTTTCACTGTAGCAGCTGTTTTCAGGCTTTAGTTGCGTTGTCATACGTTTCCATAGAAACTACAGATAATCTTAAATTGCGCCGTTTTTGTCACTAGCGCAGGCCTGTGAACGCCTACAGCCCTGCGATATCTGTCAACCAGTTTTTTTTGTTGCGCAACACTTTGTCTGGATTATAAATAGACCTTAATCATACAGTAGTAACCCAGAGGTTGTCAGGGCTCCCCCTGGTGGTCGCAGCGCCCTAAGCAGCTGCTTATGTCGCTTATTAGGTAGAGCCAGCACTGCTTTCACTAGAGACTCACATTGTGACTCCCACACTGCACATCCTGCGTATTTTATTGTGTCCTTTGATCAGCTGATAACAGCTGATGATTTATTGTATTGTGTCCTTTGATCAGCTGATAACAGCTGATGATTTATTGTAGTAATAGACAAAGCTGTTGTTGACTGTAGGAGGGAGTGATGGTGAATAAACTGGTTCACGCTCTTATTTAAACGTTCTCAGGGCGGCAGGATGGCTGATGAGCAGACGTCAGATGACTACATCTGTAAGTAGAACGTGTTCACTCACACCGATGGGTCATGATATTAAACCACCTCTACTCTCACTGTCCACTTTATCGGCTCCACTGACCGTATAGTTACAGACTGTAGTCCATCTGTTTCTCTGATGCCTTGTTAGCCCCCTTTTACCCTGTTCTTCAGTGGTCAGGACTCCCATGGACCCTCACAGAGCAGGTACTGTTTGGGTGGTGGGTCATTCTCAGCACTGCAGTAACACTGACGTGGTGGTGGTGTGTTAGTGTGTGTTGTGCTGGTCTGAGTGGATCAGACACAGCAGCGCTGCTGGAGCTTTAAACACCTCAGTGTCGCTGCTGGACTGAGAATAGACCACCAACCAAAAATATCCAGACAACAGCGTCCTGTGGGCAGCGTCCTGTGGGCAGCGTCCTGTGGGCAGCGTCCTGTGAGCAGCGTCCTGTGACCACTGATGAAGAACTAGAGGATGACCAACACAAACTGAGCAGCAGCAGATGAGCTGTCGTCTCTGACTTTACATCTACAAGGTGGACTGACGAGGTAGGAGTGTCTAATAGAGTGGACAGTGAGTGGACACAGTTTGTAAAAACTCCAGCAGTGTAAACTCCTACTGGAGTGGAGATATCCAGCTAAGCTGGGTGGGAGTGTCTAATAGAGTGGACAGTGAGTGGACACACTGTTCAAAATGGCCAGTGGGTGTAGAAACAAGGAGGTGGTTTTAATGTTTCCAGTAAAGTGGACGCACAAGGTGGGTGTTTCTAATAAAGTGGCCAGTTAGTGGAAGTACAAGGTGGGTGTTTCTAATAAAGTGGCCAGTTAGTGGACGCACAAGGTGGGTGTTTCTAATAAAGTGTCCGCGGTGTTGCTATGTCTCTTCGCTCCAGGGTGTGAGGACTGTGGGCAGTACCATAACTCGGAGTGTCCTGAGCTGGGTCCGGTCGTCACGGTGAAGGATTCGTTTGTGCTGAGCCGGGCACGGTGAGTGGGGGGGGGGGTGGTTTGCACTGGGCCAGGATTTTGGATATTTTCATACATTTTCAGACGGATTTGATAAACACATTTATTTTTACTGTGTGTAGTATTTCCGTTTAAAATAAAAGCATTTTTTAAATTGATCACCATCCAGTCATGTTTGAAATGTGCTTCAAATATACTCATATAATTATAATATATACTCATATTCAAATATGCATATATAAAAATACATGTCCATATATATTTTTCCATACGGTTTCACTGATCAGATTTATTTTGATTAACATATTTTTATATATTTCGGCTGGACAGGTCGTGTGGTTCAAACCACACAGAGTTGTACTGAATTAATATTAATTATTTCATTAAATGTTCATTTCTGCTTCTGTGAAAAAATATTAATCTTATTCAGAAATGTAAAAAATTATTTACCAAAAAAACAAAGTTTGTGCCTCACTCTGCCCTGGTTTGTAAAGTTTTGGACGCTATGTGGATTTGCTTGGTGAAAAGGTTCTTCAGATCGATGTAAAATGTGATGTATATGGTTCTATGAAGCACCAAAGAGGAGAACCTTCTTTTTTAAGTGTGTATATCGAGCTGAACGTTTGGTGCTGCTGCAGGTCGTCTCTGCCGAGCAGTCTGGAGATCCGTCAGGCAGAGGAAAGAACCGAGGGAGTATTTGTTCTCCAGCGGCTCGTCAAGAGAACTCGCTTCGGACCCTTTGAGGCCAAAAGGGTCCCTAACCTGAACACCGGGGGGCCGTTTCCTTTAAAGGTAACCACAGAACACAGAACGTTACAGCACTAAGGCAAAATTAGCACCATCCAGTGCTAGTTATTGAGTTCTAATCCTAATGGTTTCTAATGGTCCTTCTTCAGCAAGGAATACAACTATAAAAACATGCTTTTGTTGATAGATTCCATTTCTGCTGATAGATCCCTGAAAATCTCACACACTGCAGCTTTAATTAAAGGACAAATACAGTGAAAGCCCAGAGAAGAATAAGGCAGAATAATGAATTCTTTACAAGTTATATTAAATAAAAATATAGATTTTACGTCTGTTCAGCCTGTTCGCCGTGTTTCGGTCTGTTTAGCCTGTTCGCCGCGTTTCGGTCTGTTCAGCCTGTTCGCCGCATTTCGGTCTGCTCAGCCTGTTCGCCGTGTTTCGGTCTGTTTAGCCTGTTCGCCGCGTTTCGGTCTGTTCAGCCTGTTCGCCGTGTTTCGGTCTGCTCAGCCTGTTCGCCGTGTTTCGGTCTGTTCAGCCTGTTCGCCGCGTTTCGGTCTGCTCAGCCTGTTCGCCGTGTTTCGGTCTGTTCAGCCTGTTCGCCGCGTTTCGGTCTGCTCAGCCTGTTCGCCGTGTTTCGGTCTGTTCAGCCTGTTCGCCGTGTTTCGGTCTGTTTAGCCTGTTCGCCGTGTTTCGGTCTGTTCAGCCTGTTCGCCGTGTTTCGGTCTGTTCAGCCTGTTCGCCGTGTTTCGGTCTGTTTAGCCTGTTCGCCGTGTTTCGGTCTGTTCAGCCTGTTCGCCGTGTTTCGGTCTGTTTATCCTCTTCGGTGTGTTTCGGTCTGTTTAGCCTCTTCGACGTGTTTCGGTCTGTTCAGCCTGTTCGCCGTGTTTCGGTCTGTTCAGCCGGTTCGTCGTGTTTCGGTCTGTTTAGCCTGTTCGCCGTGTTTCGGTCTGTTCAGCCTGTTCGCCGTGTTTCGGTCTGCTCAGCCTGTTCGCCCATTTTTCGGTCTGTTCAGCCTGTTCGCCGTGTTTCGGTCTGTTCAGCCTGTTCACCGTGTTTCGGTCTGTTTATCCTCTTCGGTGTGTTTCGGTCTGTTTAGCCTCTTCGACGTGTTTCGGTCTGTTCAGCCTGTTCGCCGTGTTTCGGTCTGTTCAGCCTGTTCGTCGTGTTTCGGTCTGTTTAGCCTGTTCGCCGTGTTTCGGTCTGTTCAGCCTGTTCGCCGTGTTTCGGTCTGTTCAGCCTGTTCGCCGTGTTTCGGTCTGTTCAGCCTGTTCGCCCTGTTTCGGTCTGTTCAGCCTGTTCGCCGTGTTTCGGTCTGTTCAGCCTGTTCGCCGTGTTTCGGTCTGTTCAGCCTGTTCGCCCTGTTTCGGTCTGTTCAGCCTGTTCGCCGTGTTTCGGTCTGTTCAGCCTGTTCGCCCTGTTTCGGTCTGTTCAGCCTGTTCGTCGTGTTTCGGTCTGTTTAGCCTGTTCGCCGTGTTTCGGTCTGTTCAGCCTGTTCGCCGTGTTTCGGTCTGTTCAGCCTGTTCGCCGTGTTTCGGTCTGTTCAGCCTGTTCGCCCTGTTTCGGTCTGTTCAGCCTGTTCGCCGTGTTTCGGTCTGTTCAGCCTGTTCGCCGTGTTTCGGTCTGTTCAGCCTGTTCGCCGTGTTTCGGTCTGTTCAGCCTGTTCGCCGTGTTTCGGTCTGTTCAGCCTGTTCGCCGTGTTTCGGTCTGCTCAGCCTGTTCGCCCTGTTTCGGTCTGTTCAGCCTGTTCGCCGTGTTTCGGTCTGTTCAGCCTGTTCGCCGTGTTTCGGTCTGTTCAGCCTGTTCGCTGACTTTTTGCCCAGGTAGCCTATTAGCTTTTAGTGTTTTTAGCCTGTTAGCTGTCTGTTAGCCCTTTTTAGCCTTTTTAGCTTGTTAGCGTTATTTTAGCCTCTTTAACCCGCTGTCTTTTATTGTGCTATCTTAGTCGTGGTTGTCAGCCCCTCAGTTTAAACCGAACCGGGTTCTTACATCTTTTGGCCGTTCTAGATGAAACACTGACATTTGAGTGACGTATCTAGAGCTTCCAGATGTTTTATGGTGATGTTTTATCTCAGAAACGTTGTCCTTTTTCCGAGGCCTCGAAGGTTCTGAGGGTTCCTCTCGGTTGTGCTCAGTTTTTCAGCCTCTTTTTAACCGAGTCCTGCTGTTGTGATGGGGCTCAGCTGTTACAGGTGGAGATGAATGGTGTGTGCACTTGCCATGCTCTGTTTGATAGATCTTCCAGAAAGACGGCTCGGTGGTGTGTTTCGACACGTCTAATGAAGACGACTGTAACTGGATGATGCTGGTCAGACCTGCGACCGACCACAAGCACCAGAACCTGACGGCCTACCAGCAGGACGACGAGCTGTACTTCAACACGTCGCAGGTAGACCTGACGCATTAAAGCAGGACTAATCCGGAGTCTACAGGCAGATCCACACAGACGCGTTCTTTAAAGAACAGAAAGCTTAACTTCAGCCTCACCTTTACCTCGACCAAATGTCCCAACAGAGAAAGGAAAACATGCCTGAGCATGCAGTCTTCTTCAGGTTCGGAGATGGTTTGAGGTTCTAGGAGTCAGTATTTAGCTACAGTGCCATAGAATACAGAGGAAAGTCCCCATATGGACAGTTGTACAGCTCTGTGTGTGTGTATTATAGTGAAAATGCATGAGTACCTTTCTGTTCCGCTGCTGCTCTTCTCTGAGTGCATCCACAGTAGATCTGCTGTCTGCAGGATGTTCTGCCCGGTTCGGAGCTCAGAGTGTGGTACGGAGCCTTTTATGCGAAGAAGATGGAGAAGCCAGTGCTGAAACCCCCTGTACTCCCACCCCCAGCAGGTAAATGACTAAGGCTTTATGTTCAGGGCCAGATTAAGGCCGATTAAGGTGCCCCTGACCATTAGAGGGTCCCCACGCACTCTAAAAACATTAGTCTATTGTCACACGTGTCACATATTCAGCGTTTCACCTCGTCACTGTTTTGCTCGTTGGCGCCATTCATGCGTATTCATTTCACAGAGATCCCATAATGTCATATGTTACCCCCATAGACGCAGTTGTCTGCCAAATTTAATGTAATGCTGATGGTTTTTCAATATTTATAGCTGGATTATTACATGTACAACCACTAGTGTGATCTTTGAAAAGATTCAAAGTAAATTAAATGTTATCACAAATATATTTAATTCAATTAATTAAGATTAAGAGACCCTTATTAGTCCCACAACGGGGAAATTCCACCTCCGCATTTAACCCATCCCTGCAGTGAAACACCACATAGACTCTAGTGAGCACACACACACACTAGGGGGCAGTGAGCACACTTGCCCGGAGCGGTGGGCAGCCCAATCCGCAGCGCCCGGGGAGCAGTTGGGGGTTTGGTGTCTTGCTCAAGGACACCTCAGTCATGGACTGTCAGCTCTGGGGATCAAACCGGCGACCTTCCGGTCACGAGGCTGGATCCCTGACCTCCAGCCCACGACTGCCCCCATTATCACTATCATTCATTAAAACGATTCAAATGAGTTTTTACATTTGCTGTTTTTTTTTTGGTGTCATGTATTCAGTTCCACTGGACAGTCACCCAAGTCACCTTTATGACAGATCAATCCAGGATTATTAGAAAATAATTTCTGGTTCTAAAATTGTTCAAAGCTGTTATAAAATCCTCTGAATACACACACATGACAGCACACATCAGCTGAATTCTGAATCTGTGCAGTTATTAAAACCGTTGTGCTGTCCGTGGCCATAATTGGTGCAACAACACCCCTTAACGGTGGTGAAATCACTGTAACATATAGGCGTTGACTGGCTTATTGCTTTAGTTCATATGTTTATTTCATACATTAAAAATCAACAAGGGTTTGAATTTACTTACTGAAAAACACACAGTGATGTGTGAAACTGAACGGTTGTATTTACTTAAATAAAGCTAAAACGTAAAATAGAAAAAAGCTAAAATTGGTTTTATTGTTTACTCGGGGCTGTATCTAAACATGTGTCCCGCGTGCCGGACCCCCACTCCACCAAACGTTTCGTTTCATTTGTGTGGATGACGAAGAATAAACGCTTGTTCATTTAGTTCAGGACAGAAGCTAAACCACGTTAAAACACAAACAAATAAAACTGCATGCCCACAGCCCCCCCTGGTGGCTGGGAGTCACCCTGAGTGACTGCATACTGTTTATAGTGAGAATCATCCGTGATCAGACCCTCCCTCGCTCCTCGTGAGTTCTGGGAGCTTTACAGTGGAAAACGGTGAAGTGTTTTAATGTTTTAGTGTTTAGTGTAACTGCGTCACAGCTTGGCCAGTCATGCTTCAGCCTAGACTACACCACTGAGCTTGGTCAGTGACGTTAATGGTTTTTCAGGAATGGTGTCCGGAAAGCCAGGCCTCCCTCAGGAGAAGACTGGAGTAACAGCGCCCCCTGTGGCCAAAGTGAAAGATGGCGGTGAGTCAGAGCTCGGAAAACTCAAACCGCTGCTATGTGGTTCCCTCTATTAAGCAGAGCTGTGATTAAACTGCCTGAATTTAGGTCCTACTGACTGACCAGTTTCATCTTTCTGTCCCAGACCAGCTGTTCAGCCCCATGCCGCCCCCAGCCCCACCCACCACACCCTCACCTGTCCTGCAGGTGGCAGCAGTGGTGTCCCTGGACCACAACGCCAACGCCAGCACCACACCTACCATGGCTGAGCCCAGAAGGAGACCAAACAGGCAGCGCAAGTTCAGGGCTCAGAGGTCAGGAGACACCAGGACACCTGGGGTCATTAAAGGTAAGGAGATACAGAAATGAGGAGGCTGAGTATTTTAACCCAATGATGATGCGTATCGTTATCGGGGGAAATGATGTCACAGTACAATACTTTTCTAAACATATCGTACAGAAACTGACCAACTGCGTGTTTCATTATAAAGAGAGCATAATTAGTCAGTTTAACTGGATTTAGTGCCAAATACTGAATAAAAATCAGTGTTCAGTCTTTGATTTTGAAGATGAAGATGAAGTGACGTATTTTAAGGCTTTAGGGGAGCAAATGTTGATAATATTGATCATTATTGTTTTTTACTGTCAAGCATAACTCATCCACCCGTCACAGGATTCATAGCTAATCACAGTTGTTGTAATTCACTGTTAAAAACTGACGTTAGAGGGTCTAAACTTCCTCAGATATCCCCCCACAGCTCGGACCTCACTGGCGTGGTCAGAACCAGGTGTAATTGAAACTCTTTGCTCTTTTTTGAAGTGAGTGTTCTGCTCTGATCTGGTGACGTGGCTCGGTGACGTGTGCCTGGTGATGTGATGTTTAACTAAACTATCGCTTTAATCTGGCTGTGCATGTAGACCCCCCTGTTTCTGAGGCCGTCGAGCAGCCCCTCGTCTCTCTGACCCCGGAGCCGGCCCTGCCAGTGCTGGACGTCCAGGATTTCATGGGCGACGGAGACGGTCTGCAGGTCAAACTGACCAAAACCACGCGCTGCCTCCTGCCCCTCGCAAAGTGAGAACACAGCCGCTATTTTCACTGCAAACATCAGAACCAGAGCCGAGCTTTATTGGCCGGGTCTGCTCACAGAGCATCAGACAGACCTTCACATGCAGGGAATAAGATCAAATAAATATAAAATAAAATAAAACCTGCATTCCTACCATCACACACTCACTCACACACTCACTCACGCACACACACACACACACACTCACTCACACACTCACTCACGCACACACACACACACACACTCACTCACGCACACACACACACACACACACACACGCACACACTCACACACACACGCACAGTCACACACACACACGCGCACACACACACACACACACACTCAATCACACACACTCACACACACTCACACACACACTCACACACTCACTCACACACTCACTCACACACTCACTCACACACACACACTCACACACACTCACACACTCACTCACACACTCACACACACACGCACACACACACACACACACTCACACACTCAATCACACACACGCACTCACACACACACGCACTCACACACACACACACACACACTCACTCACGCACACACACACACACTCACACACACACTCACACACACACACTCACACACACACACACTCACTCACACACTCACTCACACACTCACTCACACACACACTCACTCACACTCACACACACACACTCACACACACTCACACACTCACTCACACACTCACTCACACACACACGCACACACACACACACACTCACACACTCAATCACACACACACACTCACACACTCACACACACACGTACTCACACACACACACACACACACACACACTCACACACTCACTCACGCACACACACACACACTCACACACACACTCACACACACACACACTCAATCACACACACACACACGCGCACACACACACACACACACACACTCAATCACACACACACACACGCACAGTCATACCTGTAAACCTTACATTGTGCAAAGTATGGGTCTGAAGTTAAATTGCTGAGTACAGCAGCAGGAGAGGGTGGATAGTGGCAGAGAAAGAGGTCAGTCAGATAAGTGGGGTAATAAGGCAGGTATGTGGGGTAATAAGGCAAAGAGAGAGAGAGAGAGAGAGAGAGTGATGGCTTGTGGGAAGAAGCTCCTTTGTAGAACATAGAACATCTTTACAAGCTTCCAATGTCTGTGTTTAATCTAGAACAGCCAAAAATGTGTTTATGTGCACCAGCGTTAGCTCAGCGCTAACATAGTATTAGAAATCCCATAGAGGCGCTAGCAGAACGGTCCTTGGGCAAGACTCCTAACACCGCCTTGGCCTGCCTGTGTAAAATGATCCAATTGTAAGTCGCTCTGGAGAAGAGCGTCAGCCCAATGCCGTAAATGTAAATGTAAGAACAACAGACCAGCAGAGGTTTTGAACTTTTAGAGCTTACTTCAGGAGATGCTGCTCTCTCCTCCTGCTCCTCTGACGGTGACGGCCGTAAACGTTATTGACTCTCTGCAGGCCCGGGATGAGGAAGCGTTTCCTGAGGCCGAGCGGAGACCATAAGCGGGTTTATCAGTGTGGCCTCTGCAGCAAATTGTTTCAGAACAGCAGCAACCTCAACCGGCACATCCGTTCCCACGGTAACGTCCCTGTCTAATCACTCGGTGTGGCCCAAGTCTGTAGCGCCGCCGTATTTAAATGAGCTGTGTTGTTTGTTCCCTGTGTGGCAGGTGATAAGCTGTTTAAATGTGACGAGTGTGATAAGATGTTCAGCCGTAAGGAGAGTCTGAAGCAGCACATCTCTTACAAACACAGCAAGAACGAGGTACGGAGAACCCTCTGAGTCCAGTGCTGGACCATGACCAGCACAGCAGGAAGGTACAGGTGGTTTGTGTTTCCGCAAAGCGGATCAAATTATTAGTCCGACGTGGGGAAGTTCTTCATGTCTACAGGAGACGATTGTGCATCAGCATCCAGAGTTTCCTGGTGATCAGCGCCTCTGAATGACCTCAACTAACGCCAGTGTTCACCGGCTAAACCAAACACTGTCAGACAGTCGGTTGTTTGTTTGGAAAAGCTTGAATGTGAGTCAGTGTGAACTGATGATAGTTAAAAGAAAGAAAATACAAATAAATCTAATATTTCCAAATGGTAATCGATCCCTCTTGAATCCAGCTGCTCAGTGGTGATGACAGTTTGGGAATTGAGTGTAAGGAGCTGCAGAACGAACTGCCGGCTGAGCAGCGAGTGGGCGGAGCTCGTTACTCTGACATAGCAACGAGCTGCTCGTTAAGGAGCTCTAATTAGGAGGAAGGAACTGAACATTAAAACATTAAACGCCGCGTTCACGGCCAGTTTATTCATTTCTTACTGTATTTCGTTGCTGTCGGAAGAAAACCTTGTATCTCCATTTTTGGCATTTTTCAGTTTTTGACATAATTTGAAAGTGTCTGTTGCTTTTTACACTGTTTGTAAATTTTCTGATGAATGGCCTAAAAGAAATGACTCAAAATGACATGGGAAAAATTCTGGTTCCATTGACTTACATTGAAAGTGCAGCAAGTTTTTTCCTTCTCCTGTAAAGTTACTATTTTGGAGATACGAGGTTTTACTCCGACAGCAGCGATTCATTTAACTGCTGTATTAAAGCAGTAGAGCACTCGAGGAGGGAGTTATCACCCATAACATCACGGCTGGGATGATCTACGGACACCAGATCACAGCCGGGATGGTATTGGTGATAACACTCTTCCTCTCGGGTTCCACTGCTTAAGAAGTAATAATAACGATAATAATAATAATAGTGTGTGTGTGTGTGTGTGTGTGTGTGTGTGTGTGTGTGTGTGTGTGTGTGTAGCCTGATGTGGAGTACAGGTATAAGTGCACTACGTGTGAAAAGTCCTTTCGGGTCGAGAACGCCTTGAAATTTCACAACTGCCGCACAGGTGGGACTCGGGGTCACGTCTAATGGGGTTAAATTTATTTACCTTTTCAGAAATAGTTTTTCTCCCACGTCTCCCTAAACCCCTCGCTCTGCTGCCTCTCCGCCCGCAGACGATAAGACGTTCCAGTGCGAGATCTGCTCGCGGTTCTTCTCCACCAACAGCAACCTGTCCAAACACAAGAAGAAGCACGGAGAGAAGCTGTACGCCTGCGAGATCTGCAACAAGATGTTCTACAGGAAGGACGTCATGCAGGACCACCAGAGGCGCCACGTGATGGGTGAGCTGGACACGCTACAGTAGCCCTTCAAACAAATGGCCCGTTTGCAGATGACGTCACTGCGTCGCTGTGGCGCGAGCCGCAGATGGAAACCTGATTTTTAAATCAGATCGATTGTCTTATTTTCATTGTTTTATTATTTAATTATTATTATTATTATTATTATTATTTTATTTATGATTACTCATTTTGAATTCATTTTTTGATCTTATTCTCCTTTTATTTTATTTTAATTTGATTAGATTTTATTAACTTTCACAATTCAGTCACGTTTTTAATTGTTTTATATTTTCTGCTGTACTTTTATGCATTTTTATTATTAATGTTTTAATACTTGCTGATCTGAGTCATATTTATTATTAAATTGACTTTTATTATTTGATATGTTTTTACACATCGTTAAAACCCTTTTCTGTATCAACTCAGCAACATTGTAAATGAGGTTCTCTCTCAATGTTCTCCGAGGTTAAATAAGGGTTGATTGATGGGGGCAGGTGGTCTTGTTCTGTGTAGGACACTTTGATTAGAGTTCTTGAGCAGAAGGACGGAATAAGAGTAGGAGTAGGAATAGGAATAGGAATAGGAATAGGAGTAGGAGTAGGAGTAGGAGTAGGAGTAGGAATAGGAATAGGAATAGGAGTAGGAGTAGGAGTAGGAGTAGGAATAGGAGTAGGAATAGGAGTAGGAATAGGAGTAGGAGTAGGAATAGGAATAGGAGTAGGAATAGGAATAGGAGTAGGAGTAGGAGTAGGAATAGGAGTAGGAATAGGAATAGGAGTAGGAGTAGGAATAGGAATAGGAATAGGAGTAGGAGTAGGAATAGGAGTAGGAGTAGGAATAGGAATAGGAGTAGTTCATTGTCTGAAGTTAATTCTTTAGTTTTAGGACTAGAGCTCCTGAGGCTAAGGCTAATGTAGCTAACAGGTTGTAGAACATGACTATTAGAGCCAGGCCTTCAATTCAGCCACCAACTGTTAAAACTTGGTCAAAACGCAGTAAAAACCCACCGCCACACTAATGCGAATATCTGCTAGTGCCTCTATGGGGTTTCTAGTAGTGTATAAATCAGGTATAAATCAGAAAACAAAAAGAGGCGATGCGAGGCGAGGCGAGGCGAGGCGAGGCGAGGCGAGGCGAGGCGAGGCGGTACAAGTGCAGTGGAGAAGCGGGTTTAGTGCACTGCAGAAAACAGCATCTTGTCAAGTCAAATGATCTTAAATCTGGTCTTATTGTATCTACATACAACAAGCATGATGAGCCTATTAAATCCAATTAGAATAATTTGACTGTCTGTAGGCTGACGGTTCTCCTCTGGGTCTAACTGAACAGCGTCTGGAGGTGTTCAGCATCTCCAGCAGTCTTGATTCTGTGGTTTCTGATACTGTATGACTCTGTTATCTGTAAACCTGAAGTACATTAGCATAGCTGAACACAGCAGCAGCCAGACTGACGCCCTCTACTGTTTCTCAGGCTCGAAGAGTATGAAGAGAGAGGAGCTGGAGTCTAACGGAGAGGAGGCCACCAAATACAGGAAGGAGCCCTCAGCCTGTCCCATCTGCGGCAAGGTACCTGCTCTCTGTCTGTAGGGGGCAGCAGTGGTGCACTCTGGATGTAATACTGCTTAAAGGCGTTTGAATTAGAGGTGATATGATAAAAATATAATATTGTGATTCTTCAAGAAATTACAGTGCAGTAGGGCTACATTTAAAAAGTATCACAAACGGTCATTTTTATTCAGAATTTGGTGCCAAATCCAGTAAAACGGACTCATTTTCTCTCTCTTTATAATGAAATATGCAGGTGATCAGCGTCTAAAAGCCCTGACGATACATGATATGATCAGAAAAGCGTGTTGTGATATATTTTATTGCTGTAGGGATAAACACTGTCGTATCGCCCAGCCCTGGTCTGACTGCATGTACGTCTCCCGTTTAGGCGTAACTGGGTTTCCTCTAACGCTCTGCTCCGTCCACCAGGTGTTCTCCTGTCGCAGTAACATGAACAAGCACCTGCTGACTCACGGCGATAAGAAGTACACCTGCGAAATCTGCGGCCGCAAGTTCTTCAGAGTGGACGTTCTGAGAGACCACATCCACGTCCACTTCAAGGTGAGGGAGGGGGTCAGGGAGTCTGTTAGTGAGGGTCTTCCAAAGGACCCTCTATTAGTAAACTTGGAAGCATCTTAACTCTGAAATCTGACCTGTTTAGTCTCCATGACCACTGAAGTTAGGACAGTATCTATTCCAGCATAACGGCTCCTCCCTTCATGATCTCATCATTAACTCAGCATCACACAAACATTCTACTGGACTAAACCTCCTAAATCCTGTCCTAACTTCAGGATGACCCCAGCAGGGTCCTGACTTCTGTTTAAGGTCTGATTCTATGGTCAGTCATTCTGCTGGATCAAGAGACCGTTGGGCAGCATGACTTCACGTTAACTGGTATAATAATGTTTAATCATACTGCAGTTTTGCTTTTGAGCGTGATGTTTATTTCTAACGCTGTTAAACAGCAGGGGGCGCCGTCAGAATACTCATAACTGGTTTATTATTTTAGTGATCCACTCAGACCAGCACAGCACACACTAACACACCACCACCACGTCAGTGTTACTGCAGGGCTGAGAATGACCCACCACCCAAACAGTACCTGCTCTGTGAGGGTCCATGGGGGTCCTGACCACTGAAGAACAGGGTAACAGAGTATCAGAGAAACAGATGGACTACAGTCTGTAACTGTAGAACTACAGAGTGGAACTGAACGGTCAGTGGAGCTGAGCAGATGTGGTATGGAGTTAAACAGCTTTGGTTTAGAAGCTAAATAAACGTAAAGAGAGTTTTTGCTGATTTGTTAAAAGCTACAGACTCACAAAATGTTCTCAGGTTCTTTGATGTAGTCGGTGTTACGTCACTTCTCACGGGTCAAAGATAACAGTGCCTAAAGCGGTGAAAAGCGGAGTCGGCGGGAGATCACGGAAACTTCTAAAGAAGCGAGTGACGATTCCCAACTGTGTCCGGGATTAACATTCCTAGTAACCAGTGAGCTCCCAGCTTCAGTGGGTGTCGAGGTTTCAGTGAGAG
Source organism: Pygocentrus nattereri (assembly GCF_015220715.1). Taxonomy (NCBI): domain Eukaryota; kingdom Metazoa; phylum Chordata; class Actinopteri; order Characiformes; family Serrasalmidae; genus Pygocentrus; species Pygocentrus nattereri. Next base: position 940,580 of record NC_051228.1, read on the forward strand.
AAGAGACCAAATGCTGGACATTTCTGTGGACGCTGCTTATTGCACTTGTCTCTGTTCTGTTCTCCCTCTCAGGACATAGCGCTGATGGACGAGCAGGAGCGAGAGAACTTCATTAAGAAGATCGGAATCTCGATGGAGGACAGTGAGGAAAACTCTGACGAGGAGGACGAGAAGGACGACCCGGAACATCACAAATACAGCTGCAAGAAGTGCCAGGTTAGCATGTAGCTCAGTCAACCTGCGCAAAAAGAAGGTTCTTCAAGGGTTCTTCAGTAAAGGCAATGGTTCTGCTTAGAACCATGAGTTCTATATGCTTAAATGGTTCCTTGCAAGGTGGAGAATGTGTTGTTTATAGTTGTTTATATATGCTTATTTAGTTGTAAATAAACATTTTTCGGTGCTATACAGAACCATAATCGAAAAGGTTCCATGCAGAACCATATGGAACACATTCTCGATCAATCAGGAGAAGAATTTCACCAGATAAACAGACATTTGAGCCTGCAAATGGTTCTATCTTGGACTCTCTTTACTAAAGAACCCTTGCAGAACCATCTTTTTTAAGTGTACAAATTCGATTCCTGTGGTCAACACTGGCCGGTGTTTTTCTGACCGCTCTCTGTGTGACAGGTGACCTTCGCTAAAGGCCGAGATTACCTGAAGCACATAATGGAAATGCATAAAGAGCGCGGTTACGGCTGTGTTATCTGCAATCGCCGCTTCGCCCTGAAAGCCACCTACAACGCTCACCTCGTCATCCACCGCGAGCAGCTCCCCGACCCGGCCGTGCAGAGGTACGCACAGCGCCCCCCGCTGGCCAATCGCGGGTCTACAGAAACGTCCATTTGTGTGTCCCTGGCGTTTACAGATATATTACACTTAAAACCGTCTCTGGTGTTTCCTTTATTATGACTAACACCGATGAGGGTCAGTAACACCGATGAGGGTCAGTAACACCGATGACTCCTATGGAGACACAGAGAAGTGGACGTTTCTGTAGAATGATTCGTTTGTTCTAGCTTAGCAGCGATTTATGAACAGCCATACTACATTTATTTTGACTAATTTATGACTTGCACAATATAGGATGGTTTGTCCCATGATCTGATTGTATTCAGCATATTAATTTGAATATATTTTCATTGTAATTTATTTTCATTTGTTTTCCGATTCTAACTGTGTCCTCTTTTCAAGGTATATCCATCCGTGTGAAATGTGCGGCCGCATCTTCAACAGCATCGGCAACCTGGAAAGACACAAAATCATCCACACAGGTGAGCCTCAGGTGCTTCAGGTGAAATTTACCTGCCTCAGAGCTCATTGACTGTGTCTGTCTTGTCCTGTTAGTACAGACTGTTGTTGACAGAGTGGGTCCAGATTAAGTCTTGAGCCTGTTACTGAAAGATATTTAACTGGAAACACTGAGCATCTTGTCTGCTGCACACGCTACAGAGTAACTCAACTCAGCATTAAGGGACTACAGTTCATATAGGCTAGTGTAAGTGTGGACAGTTCATATAGGCTAGTGTAAGTGTGGACAGTGCATATAGGCTAGTGTAAGTGTGAGTACAGTTCATATAGGCTAGTGTAAGTGTGGACAGTGCATATAGGCTAGTGTAAGTGTGAGTACAGTTCATATAGGCTAGTGTAAGTGTGAGTACAGTTCATATAGGCTAGTGTAAGTGTACACAGTTCATATAGGCTAGTGTAAGTGTGAGTACAGTTCATATAGGCTAGTGTAAGTGTGAGTACAGTTCATATAGGCTAGTGTAAGTGTACACAGTGCATATAGGCTAGTGTAAGTGTGAGTACAGTTCATATAGGCTAGTGTAAGTGTGAGTACAGTTCATATAGGCTAGTGTAAGTGTACACAGTTCATATAGGCTAGTGTAAGTGTACACAGTGCATATAGGCTAGTGTAAGTGTGAGTACAGTTCATATAGGCTAGTGTAAGTGTACACAGTGCATATAGGCTAGTGTAAGTGTGAGTACAGTTCATATAGGCTAGTGTAAGTGTGGACAGTTCATATAGGCTAGTGTAAGTGTACACAGTTCATATAGGCTAGTGTAAGTGTACACAGTTCATATAGGCTAGTGTAAGTGTGGACAGTTCATATAGGCTAGTGTAAGTGTGGACAGTTCATATAGGTTAGTGTAAGTGTACACAGTGCATATAGGCTAGTGTAAGTGTGGACAGTGCATATAGGCTAGTGTAAGTGTGGACAGTGCATATAGGCTAGTGTAAGTGTGAGTACAGTTCATATAGGCTAGTGTAAGTGTGGACAGTGCATATAGGCTAGTGTAAATGAGTAGTATACTAAAAGAGAGCATTATGCTCATAGGCTAATAAAAGTGAGTAGTATAATAATATTGGGTATGGTGCATACGCGCCAGTATGTATAGTGCATGTAAGCTAGTATATGTGAGTGGTATACTAGCATTGAGAATAGTGCATAGAGACTAATAAAAGTATATTGTATATAAGCTAGTGTGAGTAGTATACTAATAGTGAGTATGGCACTTGTAGGTTAGTATAAGTGAGTTTAGTGCATATAGGCTAGTATAGGTGAGTAGTGTACTAATAGTGAGTATATATGTGTAGGGTAGTATGAGTGAGTATAATGCAGTGTAGTGTAGTGCAATAGACTAGTGTACGTGAGTAGTATATACAAGATAGTGTGAGTATAGTGCATAGAGGTGTGCAATAGTGATAGTGAGTGTAGTGCATACAAGCTAGTGTAAGTGAGCAGTGCATTAACAGTGAGTGTAGTGCCTGCGTATGGTGCATATAGGCTGGAAAAGGTGAGTGGTGTACTGTTAGTAAGTATAGTACATACAAGGCAGTGTAAATGAGTATAGTGCATAGAGGCTAGTATAAGAAAGTAGTATAGCAATAGTGAGTGTAGTGCATACAGGCTAGTGTGAGCACTGGTAGAGAGTATAGTGCATATACGGAAGTGTACATGCATAAAGAAGGAGTGAGACCGTAAGAGTTACAGTACTTTCATTGTATTAACTGAGTCAGGGAATTTGGTCAGTCAGTGTTTTCCAGAGTGTTTTGGTATTTCCCACTAAATTCCCATGATGCTGTGTGTCTCCGGCTGATGTGATGTGCGCAGGTGTGAAGAGCCACAGCTGTGAGCAGTGCGGGAAATCGTTTGCGAGGAAGGACATGCTGAAGGAGCATCTCAGAGTGCACGACAACATCCGAGACTTCCTGTGCGCCGAGTGTGGGAAAGGTACCAGCACCCATCGGGAAAACTCCCGCAGTCAACCGGCTCCTCCATGCGAGTGAGCAGGCGCTCCTGCCCTCCTGGAGCGGCTGGGCGAATCTCACAGTGGGTGTAATGTGTGTGTATTTGTCCAGGTATGAAGACGAAGCACGCGCTGAGGCACCACATGAAGCTCCATAAGGGCATCAAAGAGTACGAGTGCAAGGAGTGCAACCGCAAGTTTGCCCAGAAAGTCAACATGCTGAAACACTACAAGAGACACACCGGTACACAAAACACAGCACTCACCGTAAAGATGATGTCACTTTCCTTTTAACATCTAACTCTGTAGCTACACGATGATGAATCATTCATTCTGTATGGTCGTTTGTTTCGAGTCTTTGTTTTGATGTAAAAAAACTGACAAAAACAGCAAAAATGTGAATGCGAAACAAGTCTGTACACACAACAACCACCTTCCATCAAATTCAAATCCTAATAAAATCTGTTCTCTTATACTCACCAACACAAATGAAAGCGCTTTCCACACAACTTCCCCTCGTTTCAGTGAACACGTCGGAAATGATTCAGATAAAATTACGTTATTTGATAGAATCGTCATACCTGTAAGTACTGCAGGAATACTCTTATTTTGGTACGTTTTGCTCGGAAACAAGCGTTAAAAATTTTCAATTATTTCACAAGAAAATCGTCCAATCAGGATGGTTCTCTCTGTGGTACCCAGGTAGATACAGCTGAGCTGCTCTCCCGTTGGTTAGGACTTCAGGAGCTGGACAGAAGGCCTTACATGTTCGATTAAATTCCAACATAATTCGGAAATGAACCAATCGCGCTTTGATTTACAATGAGTGGAGAGGGAAAAAGTCTCTCTAGTCCTTCTGGAGGTTCTAGATACCTCACTGACTGTGAACACAAGCCGTAGTCTAAGCAGTGTTACAGGTAGTTGTTAGGAATGTGAAACAGTGACTGCAGCTCTGAATACAAGCTCATAAATACAAGCTCAGATATCTGATAATGACATACATGATTCAGATAAAACAGATGGAATGACGTTCACAAGCTTCTACTGTCCGGATTTAATCCAGAACATCCAAAAAAGTTCATGTTCATGCCAACATGCAATTAGAAAAAACAGGGTCGCTATCATAGATGAGCATCACCATAGAGATGCGTTTTTCTCTTTTTTTG